>NW_026948572.1:0-42659 GCF_035770615.1 Melospiza melodia melodia
TCCTCACCTGTCCTTGCCGTTGGGCAGCAGCAGGTGCCGCTCCCCGCCCGAGCACACGTAGGTGTTCCTGCGGCCCATCACGCTGGGGGGCACGTGGGGCTGGGGGGCACGGGGGGCACCTCAGCTCACCTGAGCTCACCTGCGGCCACAGGTGTGCCCAGGTGCCCCCCCAGGTACCCCCCAGATGTGTGCCCAGGTATCCCCAGCCCTTCCAGGTGCCCCCAGGTGTGCCCAGGTGTGTTCCCAGGTATCCCCAGGTATTCCCACCCTCTCTAGGTGTGCCCAGGTGTCTGCCCAGGTGTATCACAGGTGCCCCAGGTGTGTGCCCAGGTGTGTAACCCCCCAGGTGTGTGCCCAGGTGTGCCCACCTGTCCGTCCAGGTGCCTCTCGGGGATCTCGGCCTTGTTGGGGTTGTGGGCGCTGCTGACCAATGGGCTGCAGGGAGGGGGGAGGGGCGGCCCGGCCCCTCCCCCACCGCCCCTCCCCCCCCCTCCGGAGCCCCTCCTGGGGGGCGGGGGCCACGCCCCCGGCCACGCCCCCGGCCACGCCCAGCTCCGAGGAGGGGGGAGGGGCGGCCGAGGGGGGGCTGCGGCGGGGGGGAGGGGCGGCCGAGGGGCGGGGCCACCTGCGGGGTCAAAGAGGGGTCACGGAGGGGTCACGACCCCTCAGGACCCCCCCCCCCCAATGTCCCCAAATATCACAAAATGTCCAAAAATATCCCCAAAATGTCCCCAATGCCCCCAAGTGTCCCAAAATGTCCCCAAATGTCCCGATGCCCCCAAAGTCCCCAATGTCCCCCCAATGTCCCAGATGTCCCCAAATGTCCCCAGTCCCCCTATCCCCCCAATGTCCCCAATGTCCCCATTAATGTCCCCAATCCCCCCCAATGTCCCCATTAATGTCCCCCAGTGTCCCCAATCACCCCAATGCCCCCCATTGTCCCCAATGTCCCCAATCCCCCCCAGTGTCCCCATTAATGTCCCCAACCCCCCTGATGTCCCCAATGCCCCCAATGTCCCCCATTGTCCCCAATCCCCCGATGCCCCCAATGTCCCCATTAATGTCCCCACTCCCCCCCATTGTCCCCAATGTCCCAATCCCCCCCAGTGTCCCCATTAATGTCCCCAATCCCCCCGATGCCCCCCAATGTCCCCAATCCCCCCCATTGTCCCCAACCCCCCCAGTGTCCCCGTCGGTGTCCCCCGTTGGTGTCACTCACAGAAGTCGCTGTGCCGCCGCTGCCGGTGGTGGCCGCCCCCGCGCTGTCCCTTGCCGCCGTGCGATGTCCCCGACGACGTCCCCGACTTGGTGGCACCGTTGGGAGCCTCGGCCGAGCCCCGGGCCGCGACAGGGACAGGGACAGCGAGGGGCCACCCTCGGGCTGCCACCGACGGGGACACAGTGTCACCGATAGGGCCACCAGGGCCATTGTCACCCACCAGGGACAGGGACAGCGAGGG
The DNA here is from genome assembly GCF_035770615.1 of Melospiza melodia melodia. Lineage (NCBI taxonomy): Eukaryota > Metazoa > Chordata > Aves > Passeriformes > Passerellidae > Melospiza > Melospiza melodia. The sequence continues at coordinate 1,461 of NW_026948572.1, forward strand.
CCACCCTCGGGCTGTCACCAAGGGGGCCATAGTGTCACCAATGTCCCCAATGCCCCCAATGTCCTCAATGTTCCCAATGTCCCCTCAATGTCCCCAATGCCCCCAATGTCCCCCAGTGTCCCCAATCCCCCGGTGTCCCCAATGTCCCCAATGTCCCCAGTGTCCCCAATGTCCCCAATCCCCCCAATGTCCCCAATCCCCCCAATGTCCCCAATGTCACCCCAGTGTCCCCAGTGTCCCCAATGCCCCCAATGTCCCCCAGTGTCACCCACCTCTCCGTGCCGCCCCAGCAGCAGGTACGTGGCTGTGTCCCCAATGTCCCCAATGTCCCCAGTGTCCCCAATGCCCCCAGTGTCCCCAATGCCCCAATGTCCCCAATGTCACCCCAATGTCCCCAGTGCCCCAGTGTCCCCCCAGTGTCCCCAATGTCTCCCCAGTGTCCCCAGTATCCCCAATCCCCGCAATGTCCCCCATGTCCCCAATGTCACCCCGGTGTCCCAAGGTCCCCAATGCCCCCAATGTCCCCCCAATGCCCCAAGGTCCCCAATGTCCCCAATCCCCCCAATGCCCCCAATCCCCCAGTGTCCCCAGTGGTCCCCCCCAGTGTCCCCAGTGTCACCCACCTCTCCGCGCCGCCCCAGCAGCAGGTACGTGCCGTGTCCCCAATGTCACCCCAGTGTCCCAATGTCCCCCAGTGTCACCCACCTCTCCGCGCCGCCCCAGCAGCAGGTACGTGCCGTGTCCCCAATGTCACCCCAGTGTCCCCAATGCCCCCAATGTCCCCCCAGTGTCACCCACCTCTCCGCGCCGCCCAGCAGCAGGTACGTGGCCGTCACCTCGTTGTACTTGTGGGTGCTCAGCGCCTCCTTGATCTCCTCCCGCGTGTAGCCCATGCCCACCATCACCTCTGCGGGGACAGCGGCGTCACCGACGTCCCCGGGGCAATGTCCCCCGGGTGCCACCCCTGCCCCCCGGTGTCCCCTCACCGATGCGTTTGGTGTCCCAAAGTCCTCCTGGGGCTCCGTGTAGGGCGTCAGCTCGTCGCCCTCGTAGCCGATGTTGATCCACTTGTCCTTCATGATTTGCTGTTTGGGGACATTGGGGACATTGGGGACATTGGAGGCATTGGGGACATTGGGACACTGGGGGGATTGGGGACACTGGGGGGATTGGGGACATTGGGGGCATTGGGGGGATTGGGGGGCATTGGGGACACTGGGGACATTGGGGGACATTGGGGGCATTGGGACATGGGGACAATGGGGGACAATGGGGACACTGGGGACATTGGGAACACTGGGGACAATGGGGGACATTGGGGACAATGGGGGACATTGGGGACATTGGGGACACTGGGGGGATTGGGGACATTGGGGGCATTGGGGGGATTGGGGACATGGGGGACAATGGGGGACACTGGGACATTGGGAACACTGGGGGGACACTGGGGACATTGGGGACACTGGGGACAATGGGGACGATGGGGGCATTGGGGACACTGGGGGGACATTGGGGACATTGCTGACATTGGAGGACACTGGGGACATTGTGGGCATCAGGGACATTGGGGACATTGGGGGACAATGGGGGACACCGGGGACATTGGGAACACTGGGGGGATTGGGGACATTGGGGGACATTGGGGACACTGGGGGGATTGGGGACATTGGGGGCATTGGGGGGATTGGGGGGCATTGGGGACACTGGGGACATTGGGGGGATTGGGGACACTGGGGACATTGGGGACATTGGGAACACTGGGGACACTGGGGGGACACTGGGGGGATTGGGAACACTGGGGACAATGGGGGACATTGGGGGCATTGGGGACACTGGGGGGACATTGGGACACTGGGGACATTGCTAACATTGGAGGACACTGGGGACATTATGGGCATCAGGGACACTGGGGACATTGGGGACATTGGGGACATGGGGGACAATGGGGGACACTGGGGACATTGGGGACACTGGGGGGATTGGGACATTGGGGGACATTGGGGACACTGGGGACACTGGGGGACATTGGGGGACACTGGGGACAATGGGGGACATTGGGGACATTGAGGGGATTGGGGACATTGGGGGGACATTGGGGGGACATTGGGGGGACATTGGGGACAATGGGGGACATTGGGGACATTGAGGGGATTGGGGACATTGGGGACATTGGGGGGACATTGGGGGGACATTGGGGGGACATTGGGGGACCCAGGCGCCACCACAGGGGACAGGGACAAAACCCCTCAAAACTGCCCCAAACCGCCCCAAAACCCCCTCAAATCCCTGCCAGGAGCCCCCACTCCCCGCCAGAACTCCCAAAACTGCCCAAAACTGCCCCAAAACTGCCCCAAATCTCTCAAACTGCCCCAAAACTGCCCCAAAACTGCCCCAAATCCCTCAAACTGCCCCAAAACTGCCCCAAAACTGCCCCAAATCCCTCAAACTGCCCCAAATCCCTCAAACTGCGCCAAAACTGCCCCAAATCCCTCAAACTGCCCCAAAACTGCCCCAAATCCCTCAAACTGCCCCAAAACTCCTCAAACTGCCCCAAAACCCCCTCTGATCCCCTCAAACTGCCCCAAAAACCCCCTCTGATCCCCTCAAACTGCCCCAAAACCTCCTCTGATCCCCTCAAACTGCCCAAAACCTCCTCTGATCCCCCCAAACTGCCCCAAAACCCCCTCTGCTCCCCTCAAACTGCCCAAAACCTCCTCTGATCCCCTCAAACTGCCCCAGACCCCTCGTGGGGACCCCCCGGTACCTCGAGGGTGCAGCGCTTGGCGGGGCTGAGCACCAGGAAGCGCCGCAGGATGCTCCCGCAGCCCCAAATCCCCCAAAATCACCACAAAATCACCCAAAACCCCCTCAAACTGCCCCAAATCCCCCCAAAATCAACCCCAAAATCACCCCAAAACCCCCTCAAACTGCCCCAAATCCCCCCAAAATCACCCCAAAATCACCCCAAAACCCCTCAAACTGCCCAAATCCCCCCAAATCACCCCAAATCCCCCCAGACCCCTCTGGGGACCCCCCGAGCCCCCCGGTACCTCGAGGGTGCAGCGCTTGGCGGGGTTGAGCACCAGGAAGCGCCGCAGATGCTCCCGCAGCCCCAAATCCCCCCAAAATCACCACAAAATAACCCCAAAATCCCCCAAATCCCCCTCAAATCCCCCCAAGACCCCTCTGGGGACCCCCCGAGCCCCCCAATACCTCGAGGGTGCAGCGCTTGGCGGGGTTGAGCACCAGGAAGCGCCGCAGGATGTTCTCGCAGTCCGTGGACATGTAGAAGGGCACGCGGTACTTGCCCCGCAGCACGCGCTCCCGCAGCTCCTGGGGGGTCACACGGGGGTCACCCGGGGTCACACGGGGTCACCGGGGTGAGTCAGGGTCATCTGGGGTCACCCGGGGTCAGTCGCTGGTCGGTTGGGGTCAGTCAGGGACACAGGGGACGCCTGGGGTCAGTCAGGGTCACCGGGGTCAGTTGCGGTCGGTCGGGGTCAGTTGGGGTCATCTGGGGTCACTGGGGTCAGCTGGGGTCACTCGGGGTCAGTCGGGGTCACTCAGGGAACCCGGGGTCAGCCGGGTCAGCTGAGGTCACTCCGGGTCAGTGACCGTGCAGTGACCAGGAGGTGACCACGGGCACAGTGACCAGAAGGTGACCACAGGTGACGATCACCACACTGACCAGATGACCCCAAGCTCCAGCCACAGCCCCTTGGGGTCACAGCAGGTGACCAAGGAGTATCAAGACCGAGTGACCAGGAGGTGACCACAAGCACCAGGAGGTGACAGCAAGTGACCAAACAGTGACCAGGAGGTGACCACGAGTTCCCAGCGGTCACCTTGAGGTTGTGTCCGTCGAAGGGCAGCGAGCCGCTGACCAGCGTGTAGAGGATGACCCCCAGGCTCCAGATGACCACGCAATGACCACGCATGACCACACAATGACCTCACAAAGACCACGCAATGACCACGCAATGACCCAACAATGACCACGCAACGACCCAACAATGACCACACAATGACCACACAATGACCACACAATGACCTCACAAAGACCACGCAATGACCACGCAATGACCCAACAATGACCACGCAACGACCCAACAATGACCACACAATGACCACACAATGACCACGCAATGACCCAACAATGACCACGCAATGACCACGCAATGACCGAACAATGACCAAACAATGACCCAACAATGACCACGCAATGACCAAACAATGACCACACAATGACCACGCAATGACCCAACAATGACCACGCAATGACCACGCAATGACCGAACAATGACCCAACAATGACCAACAATGACCCAGCAATGACCCAACAATGACCACGCAACGACCCAGCAATGACCAGGAGGTGACCACGAGTTCCCAGCGGTCACCTTGAGGTTGTGCCCGTCGAAGGGCAGCGAGCCGCTGACCAGCGTGTAGAGGATGACCCCCAGGCTCCAGATGTCCACCTCGGGCCCGTCGTACTTCTTGCCCTGGAAGAGCTCGGGGGCGGCGTAGGGCGGCGAGCCGCAGAACGTGTCCAGCTTGGAGCCGCGCGAGAACTCGTTGCTGAAGCCGAAATCGGCGATCTTGATGTTGGCGTCGGCGTCCAGCAGCAGGTTCTCGGCCTGGGGACATTTGGGGACATCAGTGGGGACATGGGGACATTGAGATGGGGACAGGGACACTGGGATGGGACACTGGGATGGGATCTTGGTGTTGGCGTTGGTGTCCAGCAGCAGGTTCTCGGCCTGGGGACGTTTGGGGACATCAGTGGGGACAATGACATTGGGACAGGGACATCGGGATGGGGACAGGGACACTGGGATGGGGACACTGGATGGGATCTTGGTGTTGGTGTCCAGCAGCAGGTTCTGGGCCTGGGGACATTTGGGGACATCATCAGGGACATGGGGACATTGGGACGGGGACAGGGACACTGGATGGGGACACTGGGATGGGATCTTGGTGTTGGTGTCCAGCAGCAGGTTCTGGGCCTGGGGACATTTGGGGACATCAGTGGGGACATTGGGGACATCAGTGGGGACAATGACATTGGGACAGGGACACCGCCAGAGGGACAGGGACACTGGGATGGGGACACTGGGATGGGGACACTGGGATGGGATCTTGATGTTGGCGTCGGAGTCCAGCAGCAGGTTCTGGGCCTGGGGACGTTGGGGACATCATCAGGGACATGGGGACATCAGTGGGGACAATGACATTGGGACAGGGACACCGCCAGAGGGACAGGGACACTGGGATGGGGACACTGGGATGGGATCTTGATGTTGGTGTCGGCGTCCAGCAGCAGGTTCTCGGCCTGGGGACATTTGGGGACATTGGGGACATCATGAGGGACATGGGACATTGGGATGGGACACTGCCAGAGGGACAGGGACACTGAGATGGGGACACTGGGATGGGATCTTGGTGTTGGTGCCAGCACCAGGTTCTGGGCCTGGGGACACTGGGGACATCATCAGGGACATTGGGGACATCATCAGGGACATGGGGACATCAGTGGGGACAATGACATCGGGACAGGGACACTGGGATGGGATCTGGTGTTGGTGTCCAGCAGCAGGTTCTGGCCTGGGGACATTTGGGGACATCATGAGGGACATGGGACATTGGGACGGGGACAGGGACACTGGGATGGGGACACTGGGATGGATCTCGGTGTTGGTGTCCAGCAGCAGGTTCTGGGCCTGGGGACATTGGGGACATCATCAGGGACATGGGGACATCAGTGGGGACAATGACATCGGGACAGGGACACTGGGATGGGGACACTGGGATGGGATCTTGATGTTGGCGTCGGCGTCCAGCAGCAGGTTCTCGGCCTGGGGACATTTGGGGACAATGACATTGGGACGGGGACAGGGACACTGGATGGGATCTTGGTGTTGGCGTCCAGCAGCAGGTTCTGGGCCTGGGGACATTTGGGGACATCAGTGGGGACATTGGGGACATCAGTGGGGACAATGACATTGGGACAGGGACACCGCCAGAGGGACAGGGACACTGGGATGGGGACACTGGGATGGGATCTTGATGTTGGCTTTGGTGCCCAGCAGCAGGTTCTCGGCCTGGGGACATTTGGGGACATCATCAGGGACATGGGGACATTGGGACGGGGACAGGGACACTGGGATGGGGACACTGGGATGGGATCTTGGTGTTGGCGTCCAGCAGCAGGTTCTCGGCCTGGGGACATTTGGGGACATCAGTGGGGACATCATCAGGGACATGGGGACAGCAGCACAGGGACACCAGGACACCGGGATGGACACAGGGACAAGGACACCAGGACAGGGACCACGGGGACATCGGGATGGGACAATGCCACCAGGACGGACACTGGAACACCAGGACGGACGCGGGGACGGTGACACCAGGACAGGGACACGTGGTGCCACCCCCGTGTCCCCGGCCCCGTGTCCCACCTTGAGGTCCCTGTGCACGATGTTCTTCTGGTGGCAGTAGTGCACGGCCGAGACGATCTGGGGACACGGGTGGCACTGTCACCGCGGGTCCCCACAGTGGCCCCAACCCGTCCTTCATGTCCCCAAGCCATCCTTGATGTCCCCAAGCCCCCCCGTGACGTCCCCAACCCATCCCTGATGTCCCCAACCCCTCACAGATGTCCCCAAAACTCTCCAGAATGTCCCAACCCATCCTTGATGTCCCAAGCCTCACAGATGTCCCCAAGCCATCCCTGATGTCCCCAAATCTCTCCAAAATGTCCCCAAACCTCCCTGATGTCCCCAACCCATCCCTGATGTCCCCAACCCCTCACAGATGTCCCCAAAACTCTCCAGAGTGTCCCCAACCCATCCCTGATGTCCCCAAGCCCTCACAGATGTCCTCAACCCCTCAGAGATGTCCCCAACCCATCCCTGATGTCCCCAAATCTCTCCAGAATGTCCCCAAACCCCTCAGGATGTCCCCAACCCATCCCTGATGTCCCCAAGCCCCCCGGGATGTCCCCAAACCCCCCAAAATGTCCCCGAACCCCCCAAAATGTCCCCGAACCCCCAAAATGTCCCCACCTGTCTGAACTTGGCCCGCGCCTCCTTCTCCTTCATCCTCCCGTGGGACACCAGGTAATCGAACACCTCACCTGGGGGGGGACACACCTGGGTGAGGACACCCCAAAATATCCCCAAAAATACCCAAAAACATCCGCAAAATATCATCCCAAATATCCCTCAAAAACTCCCAAAATATCCCCAAAATATAATCCCAAATATCCCTCAAAAACTCCCAAAATATCCCCAAAATATAATCCAAAATATCATCCCAAAATATCCTCACCAAAATCCCCCCAAATCCACACCAGGTAATCGAACACCTCACCTGGGGGGGGACACACCTGGGTGAGGACACCCCAAAATATCCCCAAAAATACCCAAAAACATCCGCAAAATATCATCCCAAATATGCCTCAAAAACTCCCAAAATATCCCAAAATATCATCCCAAATATCCCTCAAAAACTCCCAAAATATCCCCAAAATATCATCCCAAATATCCCTCAAAAACTCCCAAAATATCCCCAAATATCATCCCAAAATATCCTCCCAAAAATCCCCCCAAATCCACAGCAGGTAATCGAACACCTCACCTGGGGGGACACACACAGAGGGATCTTGGTGTCCCAGGTGTCCCCAAAGCCCCACCAGGTGTCCCCAATGTCCCCCCAGGTGTCAGTCTTGGTGTCCCCAGGTGTGTCTCAGGTGTCCCCCAGGTGTCAGTCTTGGTGTCCCCAGGTGTGTCTCAGGCTGTCCCCAGGTGTCCCCAGGTGTGTCTCAGGTGTCCCCAGGTGTCCCCAATGTCCCCCCAGGTGTCAGTCTTGGTGTCCCCAGGTGTCCCCAGGTGTGTCTCAGGTTGTCCCCAGGTGTCCCCAGGTGTGTCTCAGGTGTCTCAGGTGTCCCCAAGGTGTCAGTCTTGGTGTCCCCAGGTGTGTCTCAGGTGTCCCAGGTGTCCCCAGGTGTGTCTCAGGTGTCTCAGGTGTCCCCAAGGTGTCAGTCTTGGTGTCCCCAGGTGTCCCCAGGTGTCCCCAGGTGTGTCCCCAGGTGTGTCCCCAGGTGTGCACTCACCTGCGCTGGCGTACTCCATGACCAGGTACAGCGTCTTCTCCGTCTCGATCACCTCAAAGAGCTTCACTGCAACGGGGGGGGGGGTGGGGGGGGGGGGGACACAGGGGGCGTCAGGGACCCCTCCCCAAATTCTGGGGACCCCTCCCCAAATTACAGAGACCCCTGCCCACCCCTGGGACCCCTCCCAAATTCTGGGACCCTTCCCCAAATTACAGAGACCCCTGCCCAATTCTGGGACCCCTCCCCAATTTCCATGACTCCTCCCCATTTTTGGGACCCCCCCATCCCAGGACCCCTCCCCATTTTGGGATCCCTCCCCACCCCCAGGACCCCATTTCGGGGACCCCTCCCCAATTTGAGGACCCCTCCCCATTCCAGGACCCCATTTCGGGGACCCCTCCCCAATTCCAGGACCCCATTTCAGGGACCCCTCCCCATTTCTCTCACCGATATTGGGGTGGTTCAGCCCCTTCACGATCCCAACCCCATTTCCAGGACCCCTCCCCAAAATCCAGGGACCCCTCCCCATTTTGGGACCCCTCCCCAAATTCCAGGGACCCCTCCCCATTCCAGGACCCCATTTTGGGACCCCTCCCCAATTCCAGGACCCCTCCCCAATTTTAGGGACCCCTCCCCATTTCTCTCACCGATATTGGGGTGGTTCAGCCCCTTCACGATCCCAACCCCATTTCCAGGACCCCCTCCCCATTTGGGACCCCTCCCCAAATTCCAGGGACCCCTCCCCATTTCCAGGACCCCATTTTGGGGACCCCTCCCCAATTCCAGGACCCCTCCCCAATTTTAGGGACCCCTCCCCATTTCTCTCACCGATATTGGGGTGGTTCAGCCCCTTCATGATCCAGAACTTCCGAAAAAGCTGAGGAGGGGGGAAAAGGGTCAGGGGGGGCTGGAGACCCTCCCCAAACGAGGAGACCCCTCCCCAACTGAGGAGACCCCTCCCCAAACGAGGAGACCCCTCCCCAAACGAGGAGACCCCTCCCCAAAGCCCCCAGGACCCTCCCCACCTTCTGCAGGCTGGTGGGGTTCAGCTGGGTCTTGTCGATGATTTTGATGGCGACCTGAAATTGGGGAGGGGGCGCTGAGGGGACCCCGGAGACCCCTCCCCAAATTCTCCTGGGATCCCCCGAGACCCCTCCCCAAATTCAGCTGAGACTCCTCCCCAAATTCACCTCATATTGTCCCCAAATTCAGCTGAGACCCCTCCCCAAATTCACCTGAGACCCTCCTGGGACCCCCAAATCCCCCCTGAGCCCCCTCCCACAGTCCTCAATCACCTCATAACCCCTCCCAAATGCCTGAGCCCCCTCCCCAAACCCCAAATCCCCCCTGAACCCCCTCAAATCACCCCAAATCCTGCCCGAGCCCCCTCCCCAAAACCTGAGCCCCCTCCACAGCCCTCAATCACCTCATAACCCCCTCCCCAAATGCCTGAGCCCCCTCCCACCACCCCAAATCCCCTCTAAGCCCCCGCAAAACCCCCTCAAATCCCCCCAAAACCCCCTCAAATCCCCACTGAGCCCCCTCCCACCACCCAAATCCCCCCCGAGACCCCGAAACCCCCTCAAAACCCCCGAAACCCCCTCAAATCCCCCAAAACCCCCTCAAAACCCCTCAAATCCCCCAAAATCACCTCAAGCCCCCTCCCCAATCCAAATCCCCCCTAAACCCCCTCAAATCCCCACTGAGCCCTCTCCCCTCTCCTCAAATCGCCCCATAGCCCCCCTCCCACCACCCCAAATCCCCCCGAGACCCCCGAAACCCCCTCAAATCCCCCAAATCCCCCCTAAACCCCCTCAAATCCCCACTGAGCCCTCTCCCCTCTCCTCAAATCGCCCCATAGCCCCCCCTCCCACCACCCCAAATCCCCCCCGAGACCCCCGAAACCCCCTCAAAACCCCCCGAAACCCCCTCAAATCCCCCAAAACCCCCTCAAAACCCCCCAAAATCACCTCAAGCCCCCTCCCCAAATGCCAGAGACCCCCGCCCACCTCTCTGCCGGTGAGCACGCGCCGCGCCAGCCTGACCCTGGCCAAGCTGCCCTCGCCCGTGGTGCCCCAAAATGCCCCCCGAGACCCCTCCCCAAGGCCCAAAACCCCCTCAAACCCCCCCAAAGACCCCTCCCCAAATGCCAGAGACCCCTCCCCACCTCTCTGCCGGTGAGCACGTGCCGCGCCAGCTTGACCTTGGCGAAGTTGCCCTTGCCGATGGTGCGCAGCAGGCGGTAGTTGCCCACGTGGGGAGGGGGCTCCTCGGACCCCCCCCCAGCGAGTTCCGGCCCCCCGCGGCGGGGGAGGGGCGGCCCCGGACCCCCGCCCGCACCAAGCGGCCCCGGGGGAGGGGGCTTGGTCGGGGCGGGCGCTGCCCCCCGGGCCCGGCTGTGCGGGGGGAGAGATAACAGTGAGACCCCTCCCCAAATTAACATATCACTGTGAGACCCCAATTATCACTGCGAGACCCCTCCCCAAATTAACATATCCCAGTGAGACCCCAATTATCACTGTGAGACCCTCCCCAAATTAACATATCACTGTGAGACCCCAATTATCACTGCGAGACCCCTCCCCAAATAATAGAACAGTGAGACCCCAATTATCACTGTGAGACCCCTCCCCAAGTTAACATATCCCAGTGAGACCCCAATTATCACTGCGAGACCCCTCCCCAAATTAACATATCACTGTGAGACCCCTCCCCAAATTAATAGAACAGTGAGACATTGACCCCAATTATCACTGCGAGACCCCTCCCCAAATTAATAGAACAGTGAGACCCCAATTATCACTGCGAGACCCCTCCCCAAATTAATAGAACAGTGAGACCCCAATTATCACTGCGAGACCCCTCCCCAAATTAACATATCACTGCGAGACCCCTCCCCAAATTAATAGAACAGTGAGACCCCAATTATCACTGCGAGACCCCTCCCCAAATTAACATATCCCAGTGAGACCCCAATTATCACTGTGAGACCCCTCCCCAAATTAACATATCCCAGTGAGACCCCTCCCCAAATTAATATATCACGGTTAGACATTGACCCCAATTATCACTGTGAGACCCCTCCCAAAATACCACAGAGAGATCCCACACAAAATATCACAGTGAGACCCCTCCCCAAATTAATGTCACTGTGAGACTCTCACTCAAATTATCACTGTGAGACCCCTCCCCGAATTATCACAGTCCCAATTATCACTGTGAGACCCTCCCCAAATTATCACAGTCCCCAACTATCGCCGTGAGACCCCTCCCCAAACTAATATCACAGCGAGACCCCTCCCCGAACACACCACAGGAGATCCCCACACAAAATATCACAGTGAGACCCCTCCCCAAATTATCACAGCCCCCAGTTCAATGTCACAGTGAGACCCCTCCCCAAATTATCACAGCCCCCAGTTCAATGTCACAGTGAGACCCCTCCCCAAATGACAATGCCACCTTGGGACGCCCACCCCAGTTACCCCAGCGAGACCCCCACCCGGATTATGGGGTCACCGCCGGGACCCCACCCAAAATAATCTCAGGGGGGTGTCCCCTGAGACCCCCCCCCCCAAAATCTCAGAGTGGGACCCCAGACCCCTCCCGGTGCCCCCGGTGCCCCCCCCGGTATCCCCCAGACCCCTCCCGGTGCCCCCCCGGTATCCCCGAGCCCCCTCCCGGTCCCTCCGGTCCTCCCCGGTCCCCCCCCCCCCGGTCAGGCCTACCCCCGTGCGCTCCCCCCTCACGCTCTCACCGTGTCCGCGTTCCGCTCGTTGCCCGCCGCCAGGGCGGAGCGCGAGGACATGGTCCCGGCCCGGGGGGCACCGGAAGGCGGCACCGGGGGGCACCGGAAGGGGCGGTCCCGTTACCGGGGTTGCGGGGGCGGGGGGGGGGGGGGGTCCCGTTCCCGTTGCCGTTACCGGGGGGCCGGGCCGGGGCGGCCATGGCGGCCATGGCGCCGGAACCGGAAGCGGGGCGGTGACGGAGTGGGCGGGGCTTTGACCGTAAAAGGAGAGCGGTTCTGAGGGCTTGGCCACGCCCACGGAGGGAGAGGGCCAATCGGAGGCGGCGTTGCGGCATGGAGACAGATGGGCACGCCCCCTGAGGGGGGCGGGTTAAAGGAGGGTGGTGAGCGGTGATTGGCTGCGCTCTGGCCAATGGGGAGGGAGAGCGGGGTTTGATGGGCGATTGACGGGGGAGGGGTCACGTGGGGCGGGCGGGGGGTCACCTGTGTCACACCTGGGTCACGTGGGGGTCACCTGTGTCACACCTGGGGTCACGTGGGGTCACCTGTGGGGTCACCTGTGGGGTCACCCAGATCGCCTCCCTGTCACACCTGGGGTCACCCGTGTCACACCTGGGGTCACCCGTGTCACACCTGAAGCCATCTGTGCCACCTGTGTCACCCTCGAGGCCACCTGCGTCACTCGTGTCACCTCCGTGTCGCACCTGTGTCACACCTGTGTCACCTGTGGGGTCACGTGGGGCACACCTGGGGTCACCCGCGTCACACCTGGGGTCGCCTGTGTCACCCACGCCCCCTCCCAGGTGTCACCGCGGTTCCATCCCGGCGTCCCCAGGCCCCGTTCCGGTGTCCTGCTGTCCCCACTGTCCCCTCCCCGCTGTCCCCTCCCGGTCCCCGCTGTCCCCTCCGTGTGCCCAATGTCCCCACACTGTCCCCGGGGTCCCCTCTCGCCGTCCCCTGGCTCCCATCCCGGTGTCCCCTCACTGTCCCCAATGTCCCCGCTGTCCCCACTGTCCCCATCCCGGTGTCCCCTCCCCGCTGTCCCCGCTGTCCCCGCTGTCCCCTCCCGGTCCCCCCGTGTCCCCCCTCCCCGGAGCGGAACCGGGGCTGACCCTGCCCGGCCGGGGAGGCCCCTCCGGGGCGGCGCTTCCTCAGGAAACGCGGGCAGCGGCCACGGTGTCACCGCAGCGCAGCCAGTGTCACCAGTGTCACCGCAGCCACCGCCGGTGTCACCGCAGCGCAGCCAGTGTCACCAGTGTCACCGCTGCCACCGCCGGTGTCACCGCAGCGCAGCCAGTGTCACCAGTGTCACCGCAGCCACCGCCGGTGTCACCGCTGCCACCGCTGGTGACACTGCCAGCACCGCCGGTGTCGCCACAGCAGCGCCGCTAAAGCCACCGGAGCCACCGGGGCCACGAGAGCCACCGGTGTCACCGCCAGCGCCACCGGTGTCACCACAGCCGCCGCCGGTGTCACCGCTGCCGCCACCGCTAAAGCCGCCGGAGCCACCGGTGTCACCACAGCCACCGCCGGTGTCACCACAGCCGCTCCCGGTGCCCCCGGAGCCCCCGCGCCGCTCCCGGGGGTCTCCGTCCTCCCGCTCTGCTGCGTCCCTCCGTGTCCCCTCCGTGTCCCCTCCGTGTCCCCTCCTCTCTGTCCCCTCCGGTGCCCCCCGGTCCCGTTCGCTGTCCCCTCGCTGTCCCCTCGGTGCCATCCCCGCTGTCCCCTCTCTGTCCCCTCCGGTGCCATCCCCGCTGTCCCCTCGCTGTCCCCTCCGTGTCCCCCTCGGTGTCCTCTCGCTGTCCCCCCGGTGCCATCCCCGGTGTCCCCTCGCTGTCCCCTCGCTGTCCCCTCGCTGTCCCCTCGCTGTCCCCTCGGTGCCATCCCCGCTGTCCCCTCGCTGTCCCCTCGGTGCCATCCCCGCTGTCCCCTCGCTGTCCCCTCCGCTGTCCCCGCGGTGTCCCCCCGATCCCCCCCCGGTGTCCCGGCGCCCCCCGGCCATGCCGCTGCTGCGGAGACCCCCGAGGAGCCGGACCGGGACCCGTTCTCGGCGGACCCCGAGGGTCGCCGCCGCCGCCGCGCCACCCTGGGCGGGCTGGTGGGGCTGGGGGGCACCTGGGGGGGCACCTGGGGGGGCCCTTCGGCCTCCGCCGCCTCCGCGACCCCCGCGGGCGCCGCCGCTCCGAGGACGCGGGGGCGGCGCGGAGAGCCCGGAGGAGGCGGGGGGCGGCAAGCGGGGGGTCGCTGCTGAGGCTGGCCCTGGGCCCGTGGGGACAGCGCGGCGCCGAGCGGGGGGCGCCGGCGGAGGGCACCGGCGGGGGACGGCGCCGAGGGAGCGGCGGGGGAGCGGCGGGAGAGCGGCGGGAGAGAGCGGGACGGCGGCGGGGAGCGGGAGAGGCACCGGGAGCCGCTGTCCGGTGAGTGGGGACAGGGAGGGACACGGGGACATTGAGGGGACATCGAGGGACAGGGACAGGGACGGCGGCGGGGAGCGGGAGAGGCACCGGGAGCCGCTGTCCGGTGAGTGGGGACACCGGGGGATTAGGGACACCGGGGACACCGGGGACACCGGGGGGATTGGGGACAATGGGGGACAGGGACCGGGAGAGCCACCGGAGCCGCTGTCCGGTGAGTGGGGACAGGGAGGGACACGGGGACATTGAGGGGACATCGAGGGGACAGGGACAGGGACGGCGGCGGGGAGCGGGAGAGGCACCGGGAGCCGCTGTCCGGTGAGTGGGGACACCGGGGGGATTGGGGACACGGGGACACCGGGGGGATTGGGGACAATGGGGCACAGGGACCGGGAGCCGCTGTCTGGTGAGTGGGGACAGGGGGACACCGAGGGGACAGCGGGGGACAGGGGGACACGGGGGGGCTTGGGGACAGGGACCGGGACAGGACCGGGAGCTGCTGTCCGGTGAGTGGGGACACCAGGGGGGCTTGGGGACATTGATGGGGACAGGGCATGGGGTCATGGGTCACGGGGTCAGGGGTCAGGGACAGGGGACGGTGACAAGGGACAGGAGGACAGGGGAGAGAGGGACGGGGACATGGGGATGGGAACAGGGGACACAGGGACGGGGACACAGGGGCGGTGACAAGGGACAGGAGGACAAGGGGATGGGGACACAGGGACATGGGGACACAGGGATGGTGACAGGGGACATGAGGACAAGGGGATGGGGACACAGGGACAAGGGGATGGGGACACAGGGACAGGGACACGGGGATGGTGACAAGGACAGAGGGGCAGGGGATTTAGGGACATGAGGTGAACAGGGGGCTTAGGGACAGCGGATGGGACACAGGGACAGGGTGACACGGGGATGGTGACAGGGACACGGGGATGGTGACACGGGGATGGGGGGACATGGGGATGGTGACAGGGACACGGGGATGGTGACAGGGACACGGGATGGGGGACACGGGGATGGGGGACATGGGATGGTGACAGGGGACGCACACGGGGATGGTGACAGGGACACGGGGATGGCGACAGGGACGCGGGAATGGGGGACACGGGGATGGTGACAGGGGACACGGGCATGGTGACACGGGCATGGTGACACCAGAGGTGGCCCTGCGCCCACGGTGCCACCCCGGCGTCCCCTCCGTGTCCCCGCAGTGCTGGAGATCCTGGAGCTCATCCAGCGCCGGCACCTGGTGGCCGCGGACGCCCAGATCATCGCGCTGGAGGCCGAGTGCTCGCTGTCCCCGTCGCGCCCTCCCTCGCCCGCTCCTTCCTCCCCGTCCCCGCCATCCTCCTCCTCCTCCTCGTCCCCTCCGCCGTCCCGGTGCCCGCCGGCGGCCGCGCGCCCGGGACGTGGCCCTGCTGTACCGGGCGCTGCTGTCGCAGCTCTGGGCCGTGGTGGCCGAGTCGGTGGCGTCGCCGCCGCCCGCCGCGCTGGCGCCGCTGCGCGCCGTGGTGGCCGTGCTGGAGCAGGAGGAGGCGGCGGACGCTCGGTGCCCGCCGGGGGCGCGCCCGGGGCGGCCGCGGGCGCTGCGGCGGCGCTGGCACGAAGCCGTGGCCCGGGCGGCCGGGGAGCGGCTGGCGCAGGTGGCGCCGGCGGGCGGGCTCGGGGCCAGGCTGGCCGCGCTGGCCGCGAGGGTGGTGGGGGACCTGGGGGTCGTGAGGGGCCGCGTGGCCCCCGAGTACCCGCCCGAGTGGGGGGCCACGGGGGTCTACGCCCGCGGGTACCACCGCGCGCTGGGGCAGCAGGTGACGGCGCTGGCGCAGCGGCCGCTGGACGTGGCCGAGATGTACCTGCTGCTGGACTGGCACAGCAACGCCTACCCCAGGTGAGACGCCCAGAAATGTGCTCACAGGTACGCCCACCCCAGGTGAGACACCCCAAAATCTGCCCTATGGCGATGGCTGCCCCCAAATGCGCCCCATAGCAACGCCCACCCCAGGTGAGACACCCAGGAATGTGCTCACAGACACACCCACCCCAGGTGAGACACCCCAAAATCTGCCCCATGGCGATGGCTGCCCCCAAATGCGCCCCGTAGCAACGCCCACCCCAGGTGAGACACCCCAAAATCTGCCCCATAGAAATGGCTGCCCCAAATGTGCCCCATAGCAACGCCTACCCCAGGTGAGACACCCAGGAATGTGCTCACAGACACACCCAGCTCAGGTGAGACACCCAAAATCTGCCCATAGAAATGGCTGCCCCAAAATGTGCCCCGTAGCGACGCCACCCCAGGTGAGACACCCAGGAATGTGCTCACAGACACACCCAGCTCAGGTGAGACACCCAGAAATGTGCTCACAGACACACCAGCCCAGGTGAGACACCCGGAATGTGCTCACAGACACACCCAGCTCAGGTGAGACACCCCAAAATCTGCCCCATAGAAATGGCTTGCCCCAAAATGTGCCCTGTAGCGACGCCCACCCAGGCCTGTGAGACACCCGGGAACCTCAAAGTCTGCCCACGTCCCGATGTCCCCACTGTCCCCAGTGTCCCCAATCCCTCCAATGTCCCAATGTCCCCAATGTCCTGATGTCCCCAATGTCCCCAATGTCCCCACTGTCCCAGGGAGGTTCTGGGCACCCCGAGGTGGGGGCGCTGCTGCGGGCGCAGGAATTGGGGCCCCTCCTGCCCCCGAGACCCAGCGGGACCTGGAGAGATCCTGCATTGCCGCGGTGAAGGTGGGGGACAGTGGGGACATCGGGGACATCGGGGACATTGGGAACATTGGGGACATTGAGGACATTGGGGGGATATTGGGGACATTGGGGGACATCAGGGGGACATTGGGGACATCGGGGACATCGGGGACATTGGGAACATTGGGGACATTGAGGGGACATTGAGGACACTGCAGGGATTGGGGACATTGAGGACACTTGGGGGCATTGGGGACATTGGGGACATTGGGGACATTGGGGGGATTGGGACATTGGAGATTGGGGACACTGGGGACACTGGGGGGACATTGGGGACATTGTGGGGACATTTGGGGACAGCGGCGTGCCCACGGTGTCCCAATGTCCCCCGGCAGGCCAAGGTGGAGGTGGCCGTGGCGGCAGGAGCTGCAGCTCAGCGAGGACAGGTGGCCCGAGGATGTCACCAGCCAGGACATGGAGGACGGGCTGGCCACGCGTGTCACCGGGGTTTGTCCCTGTCCCCTGGGGTGGCACCGGGGTGTGGCAGTGCCACCACCAGGGATTGTCCTGTCCCCATCTGCGTGTGGCAGTGCCACCACCTTGTCCCTGTCCCTGGGGTGGCAGCTGGGGACACGGTGGCAGTGACAGCCGTGAGGGGACAGTGGTGGCCAAGGGGACACTGTGGCAGTGGCGGTGTCACCATGCCTCAGGGGACGCCACCGTGGTTGTGTCCCCACACCTGTGGCGTCCTTGTCCCCACAACTCAGGGGACATCATGGCCTTGTCCCCACAGCCATGGTGGCCATGTCCCCAGACCCACGGTGTCCCTGTCCCCATGGTGTCCCTGTCCCCATGGTGGCACTGTCCCTGTCCCCATGGTGTCCCTGTCCCCATGATGGCACTGTCCCCACGCTGTCCATGTCCCCACGCTGTCCCTGTCCCCACACTGTCTCTGTCCCCCACGCTGTCCCTGTCCCCACGCTGTCCCTGTCCCCACGGTGTCCCTGTCCCCACGCTGTCCCTGTCCTGTCCCTGTCCCCACACTGTCCCTGTCCCCACGCTGTCCCTGTCCCCACGCTGTCCCTGTCCCTGTCCCCACACTGTCCCTGTCCCCACGCTGTCCCTGTCCCACGCTGTCCCTGTCCCTGTCCCCACGCTGTCCCTGTCCCCACGCTGTCCCTGTCCCTGTCCCTGTCCCTGTCCCCACGCTGTCCCTGTCCCTGTCCCCACGCTGTCCCTGTCCCTGTCCCCACACTGTCCCTGTCCCCATGCTGTCCCTGTCCCCACGCTGTCCATGTCCCCACGCTGTCCCTGTCCCCACGCTGTCCCTGTCCCTGTCCCCACGCTGTCCCTGTCCCCACGCTGTCCCTGTCCCCATGGTGGCACTGTCCCTGTCCCCACGCTGTCCCTGTCCCTGTCCCCTGTCCCCACGCTGTCCCTGTCCCCACGCTGTCCCTGTCCCTGTCCCTGTCCCACGCTGTCCCTGTCCCCACAGTGTCCCTGTCCCCACGCTGTCCCGGTCCCCACTCTGTCCCTGTCCCCACGCTGTCCCTGTCCCTGTCCCCATGCTGTCCCTGTCCCCACGCTGTCCCTGTCCCTGTCCCTGTCCCCATGCTGTCCCTGTCCCCACGCTGTCCCTGTCCCTGTCCCTGTCCCCATGCTGTCCCTGTCCCTGTCCCCACGCTGTCCCTGTCCCCACGCTGTCCCTGTCCCTGTCCCTGTCCCCATGCTGTCCCTGTCCCTGTCCCCACGCTGTCCCTGTCCCCACGCTGTCCCTGTCCCCACACTGTCCCTGTCCCTGTCCCTGTCCCCACACTGTCCCTGTCCCACGCTGTCCCTGTCCCCACACTGTCCCTGTCCCTGTCCTGTCCCCACACTGTCCCTGTCCCCACACTGTCCCTGTCCCCACGCTGTCCCTGTCCCTGTCCCCACGCTGTCCCTGCCCCACGCTGTCCCTGTCCCTGTCCCCACGCTGTCCCTGTCCCCACACTGTCCCTGTCCTGTCCCTGTCCCCACACTGTCCCTGTCCCTGTCCCCACGCTGTCCCTGTCCCCACGCTGTCCCTGTCCCTGTCCCCACGCTGTCCCTGCCCCCACGCTGTCCCTGTCCCTGTCCCCACGCTGTCCCTGCCCCCACGCTGTCCCTGTCCCTGTCCCCACGCTGTCCTGTCCCACACGCTGTCCCTGTCCCCACGCTGTCCCTGTCCCCATGCTGTCCCTGTCCCCACGCTGTCCCTGTCCCCGCAGCTGCTGCGGGCGCACGTGGACCGAGCCCCCAGGTGACCCCCGAGTTCGGCCGGGAGATGGCGCACAGCCTGCTGGGAGTGCTGGTGGCCTTCCTGCACAGGTGGGACACCTGGGGACACCTGGGGGACACCTGGGGGACACCTGGGGACACCTGGGGGACACCTGGGGGACACTTGGGGACACCTGGGCACACCTGGGGACACCTGGGGGACACCTGGGGGACATGGGGGACATGGGGACACCTTGGGGACACTGGGAGATGGCGCACAGCCTGCTGGGAGTGCTGGTGGCCTTCCTGCACAGGTGGGACACCTGGGGACACCTGGGGACACCTGGGGACACCTGGGGGACACCTGGGGACACCTGGGGGACACCTGGGGACACCTTGGGGACACCTGGGGACACCTGGGGGACACCTGGGCACACCTGGGGACACCTGGGGACACCTGGGGGACATGGGGGACATGGGGACACCTTGGGGACACTGGGAAGATGGCGCACAGCCTGCTGGGAGTGCTGGTGGCCTTCCTGCACAGGTGGGACACCTGGGGACACCTGGGGGACACCTGGGGGACATGGGGACACCTGGGGGACACCTGGGGACACCTTGGGGACACCTGGGGGACACCTGGGGGACACCTGGGGGACATGGGGGACATGGGGACACCTGGGGGACACTGGGAGATGGCGCACAGCCTGCTGGGAGTGCTGGTGGCCTTCCTGCACAGGTGGGACACCTGGGACACCTGGGGACACCTGGGGGACATGGGACACCTGGGGGACACCTGGGGACACCTTGGGGACACCTGGGGGACACCTGGGGGACACCTGGGGACACCTTGGGGACACCTTGGGGACATTGGGAAAACCTTGGGAGATGTGGGAACACCGGGATGTGACACAGAACGGGACATGGGGACACCCTGGGGACACCGGGATGTGACAGAGGACAGGACATGGGACACGGTGGGGACGCCCCTGGGGACATTCAGGGGACACCTTGGGGACACTCTGGGGGACGTGGGGACACCAGGATTGTGACGCAGGACGAGGCCAGGGCTGCAGGGACATGGGGACACCCTGGGGACACCCTGGGGACACCCTGGGGACACCTTGGGGACACCAGGATGTGACACAGGACATGGGGACACCCTGGGGACACCCAGGACACCTTGGGGACACCTTGGGGACACCAGGATGTGACACAGGACATGGGGACACCCTGGGGACACGCTGGGGACACCCTGGGGGACACGGGGACGCGCCAGGTGACCCGAAGGCCACATCCCCCGCGGGATGATGCCGCCCCCCGGCAGTGCCACCACCGCGCCCCGGTGACGCCGCCGTCCCCTTCCAGCTTCCAGCGCAAGGTCGAGCGGTTCCTGGACGCGCCCGGTGAGGCGCCGCCCCCCGAGGCCACGCCCGGCCGCGCCATCGCCCTGGCCAACTGCTGCCCGCCGCTCAGGTGAGGCCGCCGCACCCGTCCCAGGTGTCCCCGGGGGGGGGGGGGGGTGACGCCGTGATGTCACCCCGGCGTCACCCGGTGTCGCCGCCAGGGCGTTCGCGGAGCGGCTGGCGCAGTTCGGGCACGCCGAGAGCGAGGGGCCGCGGCGGCAGGCGCACGCGGCGCTGGACAGGGTGACGCGGGCGTGCGGCCACCTCCTGACGCGGCGGCTCTTCGAGGAGCTCAAGGTGGCGCCGGGGGTGGCAGGGGACACCTGGGGGCGTGGGGTTGGTGACAACTGTGGGACGTGGTGGCCGCCGTTGGGTTGGGTTGGGTTGGTTGGGTTGGTGACAACTGTGGGACGTGGTGGCCGCCGTTGGGTTGGGTTGGGTTGGGTTGGGTTGGTGACACTTCTGGGACGTGGTGGCCGTGGTTGGGTTGGGTTGGGTTGGGTTGGGGTTGGTGACAACTGTGGGACGTGGTGGCCGCCGTTGGTTGGGTTGGGTTGGGTTGGTGACACTTCTGGGACGTGGTGGCCATCATCAGGTGACAACTTTGGGACATCATGGCCATCATTGGGTGTTGGGTTGGGTGACAATTGTGGGACACGGTGGCCATCATGAGGTTCTGGGTTGGGTTGTGCTGGTGACACCCACGGGACACGGTGCCCATCATCGGGTGCTGGGTTGGGTTGGGTTGGGTTGGGTTGGTGGGTTGGGTTGGGTTGGGTTGGGTTGGGTTGGGTTGGTTGGTTGGGTTGTGCTGGGTGGCACCCATGGGACACGGTGCCCATCACCAGGTGCTGGGTTGGGTTGGGTTGGGTTGGGTTGGTTGGGTTGGGTTGGTTGGGTTGTGCTGGTGGCACCCATGGGACACGGTGCCCATCATCGGGTGCTGGGTTGGGTTGGGTTGGGTTGGTTGGGTTGGGTTGGGTTGGGTTGGGTTGGTTGGGTTGTGCTGGTGGCACCCATGGGTCACGGTGCCCATCATCGGGTGCTGGGTTGGGTTGGGTTGGGTTGGTTGGGTTGTGTTGGTGGCACCCACGGCACACGGTGCCCATCATCGGGTGCTGGGTTGGGTTGGGTTGGGTTGGGTTGGGTTGGTTGGGTTGGGTTGGTTAGGTTGGGTTGGTTGGGTTGGGTTGGTTGGGTTGTGCTGGTGACACCCACGGCACACGGTGCCCACCATCGCCGGTGCCACCAGCGCCCCGTGGTGACGTCCCCGCGTCCCCACGTCCCCCAGCCGCACTTCGGGAAGCTGATGAAGCGCAAGTGGCTGACGAGCTCGGACGCCTTCGACGCCATCGTGATGCTCGTGACCGGCTTCGCGCAGACCCTGCGGCCGCTGCACCCCGAGCCACACCAGGTGTGACACCTGGGACACCTGGGGACACCTGGGACAGCTGGGGACACCTGGGGACAGCTGGGACACCTGGGACAGCTGGGGACAGCTGGGACACCTGGGGACACCTGGGGACACCTGGGACAGCTGGGGACAGCTGGGGACACCTGGGACACCTGGGGACACCTGGGACACCTGGGGACACCTGGGACAGCTGGGGACACCTGGGGACACCTGGGACACCTGGGGACACCTGGGGACAGCTGGGGACTGCTGGGACACCTGGGGACAGCTGGGGACAGCTGGGGACAGCTGGGGACACCTGGGACACCTGGGGACACCTGGGACACCTGGGGACAGCTGGGGACAGCTGGGGACACCTGGGGACACCTGGGACACCTGGGACACCTGGGGACACCAGGACATCAGGGGCTGGGTAACAGCTGTGGGACGCTGGGACATCAGTGTGAATTGGAGTTGGGTGACGTTGTCGGGTGTGGCTCCAGGTGACACCACGGGCACGGTGGCTGCAGTGCCACCACCAGGCGTGGCTCCAAGGTGGGCATGGTGGCCACGCCCAGGTGCTGCTCCAGGTGACACCATGGGTGTGGTGGCCGCAGTGCCGCCATTGGGTGCCACTCCAGGTGACACCGTGGGCACGGCGCCATTGCTGGGTGCTGCTTTGGGTGGCACCACAGGTGTGGTGCCATCACCAGGTGTGGCTCCGTGTCACACCATGGCCACGGTGCCACCACCAGGTGCGGCCCCAGGTGGGCACAGTGACATCACCAGGCGCTGCTCCAGGTGACACCATGGGTGCAATGACCACTGGGTGACACCAAGGGCATAGTGGCCCCTCCAGGCGACGCCACGGCCACGGTGCCACCACCAGGCGTGGCCCCAGGTGGTGGTGACACCTTTCTGCCGTGCCAGGTGCTGGTCAGCGAGCTGCACCGCCGCGTTCTCATCGAGTACGTGCGGCCGCTGCTGCAGGGGCGCCTGGTGTGCGCCTCGGCCAAGGCGCGCGCTCCGCGTGGCCGCCCGGCTCGGGGACGAGGCCCGGCAGCTCCGGGAGCTCTTCACGCGCCTGGTGAGACCCCCGGGACCCCCGGGGACCACCCAGGGCCGTGGGAGGGGGGACACGTGTGGGTGACACCCATGGGACATCATGGGGTTGGGTTGGGTGGCGCCCATGGGACATCACGGGGTTGGGTTGGGTTGGGTGACACCCATGGGACATCACGGGGTTGGGTTGGGTGACACCTGTGGGACATTGTTGGGTTGGGTTGGGTTGGGTTGGGTGGCGCCCATGGGACATCGCTGGCGATTCGGATGGGTGACATCTGTGGGACCCTGCTGGGTTTGGTGACACCCACGGGACATCGTTGGGTGTTGGGTCGTTGGGCTGGGCGGCACCCATGGGACATTGACCAGTGCCACGTTGGGTGACACCTCTGTGACATCATTGGGTGGAGCGACGCCCGTGGGACATTAACGGGTTGGGTGACATCCCTGGCACCTTGATCGGTGTTGGGTTGGGTGGCACCCATGGGACATCGTTGGGTGTTGGGTGACATTGACCACTGCCACACTGGGTGACATTCATGGGACATCGTTGGGTGCCATGTTGGGTGACATCCCATGGGACATCGACCAGTGCCACACTGGGTGGCACCCATGGGACATCGCTGGGTGTTGGGTTTCTCTGTTGGGTGACACCCATGGGACATCGTTGGGTGCCATGTTGGGTGACACCCTGGGACATCGACCAGTGCCACACCGGGTGGCACCCATGGGACATCGACCAGTGCCACACCGGGTGGCCGCCCCGGCCGCGGCCGCTCACCGCGGTGTCCCCGCCGTGCCCAGGACTCGGCGTCGCCCTGGCTGGACTCGGTGGTGCCGCGGCTGCGGGAGCTGCTGGTGCTGGAGGACACGGCCGCGCTGCAGATGGAGGTCGGGGCCCTGGCCAGGGACTTCCCCGACGTCCGGTGGGTCTGGGGACACGAGGGTGGCACCGCGGGGGTGGCACTGGGGTGACACCATAGGGGCGACACAACCAGGGATGGCACCAGGGTGACACGGCCGGGTGACGCTGCAGGACCCCCGCGAGGGTGACACAACCGCGGGTGACACCGCGGGGATGGCACCGCGGGGGTGCCACAGCCAGGAGGTGACACGGACGGGGTGACACAACCGAGGGTGACACCGCGGCGCTGCCCCGCCCTTCCCGGCGGGCCCGCACCGGACGCGGCCGCTCCCGGGGGGACCGAGCGGGGCCGGACCGGACGCGGCCCCTCCGGCCCTTCCCGGCAGCGCCCGCCCCGCTGCCCCCGCCGGGAAACGGCCCCGGCCGAGCGCCAGCGGCCCCGCCCCGAGCCGGCACCGGGGACACGCGCGGGGACACCGGGGATGGCGACAGCCATGGGCACAGGGGGGACTTGGGGGGGTTAAACCCGAAATTTGGGGGCTGGGACCCCGAAAATCGGGGCAGGGCGAACCCTGGAGGTGCCGGAGCCCAAAATCCGCCCCAGCCGCGGCTCCGGGGGGTTTTTGTCACCGCTGACCCCCGGTGTTGTCCCCGTTATTGTCCACCCACCCCGGCGCCATTGTCCCGTTATTGTCCCCTCGCTGTCCCCCACCCCCCCCCCCCGGGTACCACTGTCCCCTCGCTGTCACCCTGGTGTCATTGTCCCGTTATTGTCCCCGTTATTGTCCCCTCACTGTCCCACTGTCCCGTTATTGTCCAAGTTATTGTCCCCTCACTGTCCCCGTTATTGTCCCGTTATTGTCCTCGCACTGTCCCCCTCACTGTCCCGTTATTGTCCCGTTATTGTCCCGTTATTGTTCCCCCGTTATTGTCCCCTCACTGTCCCGTTATTGTCCCGTTATTGTCCCCTCACTGTCCCCTCGCTGTCCCCTCAGGCACAGACACGTGGCCATTGTCCCATTATTGTCCCCGTTATTGTCCCCTCACTGTCCCGTTATTGTCCCGTTATTGTCCCGTTATTGTTCCCCCGTTATTGCCCCCTCATTGTCCCCTCACTGTCCCGTTATTGTCCCGTTATTGTCCCCTCAGGCGCAGACACGTGGCCGCGCTGCTGGACGCGCGGGGCCTGCGGGCTCAGGGGCCCCGCCGGGAGATCCTGGGGGTGCTGCAGGACCTGGGGGGGGGCTCGGAACCGGAACCGGGCCCGG
This sequence comes from Melospiza melodia melodia, assembly GCF_035770615.1. Lineage (NCBI taxonomy): Eukaryota > Metazoa > Chordata > Aves > Passeriformes > Passerellidae > Melospiza > Melospiza melodia. The sequence goes on from NW_026948572.1 coordinate 26,670, forward strand.
CGCCGCCCCGGTGCCGCGCGTTCTTCGCCGAGCTGGCGGCGCCGCGCCCGGTGCGCTGCCTCCCGTTCCAGCTGCGGCTGCCGCGGCTCCCGCGCCGCGGCCCCGCCAGGCCGCCCCCGTGACGGGCCCGGCAGGGGGGACCCCTCCCGGTTTGTCCCGGCTCGTCCCGGTTCGTCCCGGTTCGCCCCAGTTGGTCCCCAGTGTGTAAATGATGCCATAAATCAATGGAGGTGTTTGTTGTTCTTGGGGACACTTTGGGGACATCCCCCCGGGCGGGAAACACCCCGAATCCCTGAGTCCCAGTTGGTCCCAGTTGGTCCCAGTTTGTCCCAGTTGGTCCCAGTTCGCCCCAGTTGGTCCCAGTGTGTAAATGCTGCCATAAAATCAATGGTGGTGTTGTTGTTCTTGGGGACACTTTGGGACAGGTTGGGGACATCTCCTGGCGCGGGAACACCCCGAATCCTGAGTCCCAGTTCGTCCCAGTTCGTCCCAGTTGGTCCCAGTTCATCCCAGTTCGTCCCAGTTCGTCCCAGTTCATCCCAGTTGGTCCCAGTGTGTAAATGCTGCCATAAATCAATGGAGGTGTTGTTGTTCTTGGGGACACTTTGGGGACAGGTTGGGGGACATCTCCTGGCGCGGGAACACCCCGAATCCCTGAGTCCCCAGTTCATCCCAGTTCGTCCCAGTTGGTCCCAGTTCATCCCAGTTCGTCCCAGTTCATCCCAGTTGTCCCAGTTTGTCCCAGTTTGTCGCAGTGTGCAAATGCTGCCATAAATCAGTGGTGGCCTTGCTGTTCTGGGGACACTTTGGGGACAGTCCCCACCGCATCCCCTCCCGCGGCTCCTGCCGGGCTTGGGGACAGCCCTGGGGACATTCGGGGGGGGGGGGGGGGGAGGCGACCACTTGGGTGTGTCCCCCCCCTGTCCCGGGTCAGGAATAAATCGGGATCCGGGCAGGAAGAGGCGACAGCGGGCGACAGCTAAAAATACCCGGAGCGACCGGGGCCGAGGGCGGGACCGGCACCGGGAGCGGGAGCGGGGGGCGCCGGGTTCAGCCCCGGAGCGGCGGCGGCGGCGGAAGCGGCGGCCCCGGGAAAGGGAACGGGGGCGCCGGGCGGGGGGGGGACGCTTTGGGGGACAGTTTTGGGGACACTTTGGGGACAGTTTGGGGACACTTTGGGACAGTTTGGGACACTTGGAGGACAGTTTGGGACAGTTTGGGGCAGTTTGGGGACAGTTTGGGGACACTTTGGGACAGTTTGGGACACTTGGAGGACAGTTTGGGACAGTTTGGGGCAGTTTGGGGACAGTTTGGGAACACTTTGGGACAGTTTGGGGACAATTTGGGACAGTTTGGGGACACTTTTGGGACAGTTTGGGGACACTTTGGGGATATTTGGGGACACTTTGGGGATATTTGGGGAGGGGTGACAGCCTCGGCAAAGGGAACGGGGGCGCCGGGAAAGGGGGGACGGGGAGGGGGACACCGAGGCTTGGGAGGGGGCGCGGGACACTTTGGGGACATTTGGGGACAAACAAATTGGGAGAGGATCCCAAAAAACTGGGGGCAAATCCCAAAAACTGGGAAAGGAGTCCCGAAACTGGGAAAGGAGTCCCGAAAACTGGGAGAGAATCCTGAAAACCGGGATCAGGATCTCCCGAACTGGGAGAGAATTGACACCAAACTGGGAGAGAATCCCCCAAACTGGGAGAGAATCGACACCAAACTGGGAGCGCCCCCCCCAAACTGGGAGCGCCCCCCGCTCGGTTCCTCTCCCCGCGCTCCCCCTGGCGGTCACTGCCGGAACTGCAGGCGAGCGGGGGGCATTTCCCCCAGAACCCCCCAAAACCCCCCAAAATCTCCCCCAAACCTCCCAAAATCTCCCCCAGACCCCCCAAAACCTCCCCCAGACCCCCCAAAACCCCCCAAACCTCCCAAAATCTCACCCAGACCCCCCCAAACCCCCCAAAACCTCCCCCAAACCTCCCAAAATCTCCCCCAGACCCCACAAAACCTCCCCCAGACCCCCCAAAACCTCCCCCAGACCCCCCAAAACCTCCCCGATTCACCCCAAAAACACCACGGGGGCCGCGGGAGCCGCTCAAGCTTTTATTGGCCACGTTTTGGGGGGGGGGGTTGCGGAACGAGCGCGGACCGGGGGGGGGGGGTGGGGGAGGGGCAGAGACCCCGAGAGGGGGGGAGGGGGGGGGCGGTGAGACCCCCGGGTGGGCACGAACACGGCACGAACAATAATTATCCTCGATATAATTAATAATAAAAAATTAAACATCTCCCGCGCAACAAAAATAGATTTATATACGGGGGGGGGGGGGGAGGGAAGGGGGCGGAGCCAAGGCCAAGCGGGGGGCGGGGACACGGGAGGGGACAGGTGGGACACACCTGGAGGCGGCACCTGGAGGTGCGGGGGGACCCCCTGGACGGGACGCGGAGGTGACAGAGTTGGAGGCGACCTGGTTGGTGGCACCTGGAGGGGACACCTGGCGGCCCTCAGGGGACGTGCAGGTGACAAAGTGACACCTGGAGAGGGCGGCGGTGGCCCCTGGAGCCCCTCGGGGGGGGCACACGGGCCAGCTCCAGGGGGACAGAAATGACACGGGGACCTTCTGGGGGCGGGCACGGGGACACGCGGTGGTGGCATCTCCAAAGGGGCGGAGATGGCACCGGGACCCTCCTGGGGACCCTCAGCGAGGGCTCGGGGACACCTCGGGTGCCACCAGGGACGGGCTGGGACATCTCCGGGGGGACAGAGGTCCTGGAGGGACCCTCGCGGTCACCTCGGGGGTGACACGGAAGCTCCTGCGGGCGGTGGGAATAGGGTGGTGGCATCTCCAGGCACCTCCGAGGGGACAGGGACGCCACGAGAAGGCGCTGAACGGGGTGGGGACATCTCCAGAAGGGACAAAGAATCCCGGAGCGACCCCGCCAGGAGGGTGACAAGAACCAGGATCGGCCAAAAACGGCGCCAAAAAAAAAAAAAAACCAACCCCCCCCCCCAAAAAAAAAAAAAAAAAAAAAAAAAAATTCAGGGGGAAAAAATATGCGAAAAATAACGAATCCCACCAGAACCGGGGAAAAAAAAAAAAAAACCCCAAAAAAACAAAAAATCCCACCAAAACCGGGGGTGGAAAACAAACAAACAAACAAACAAACAAGCCACCAAAAAAAACAGCACAGGTGGAGGTGACCTGGAGGTGTCACCTGGAGGTGACAAAGGGGACACAGAGGTGACCAAGCGCCACCTGTCCCGTTCACAACGCGAGGGGGAGCTCAGGTGGTCCGAGGAGGAGGAGGAGCCCCGCGAAGGTGACAAAGTGACACCCGGAGGTGACAAAGGGGACACAGAGGTGACCAAGCGCCACCTGTCCCGTTCACAACCTCAGGTGTTCCGAGGAGGAGGAGGAGGAGCCCCGCGAAGGTGACAAGGTGACACCCGGAGGTGACAAAGGGGACACGGAGGTGACCGAGCGCCACCTGGAGAGGGTGGAGGCGACACCTGGAGGTGACAAAGGGGACACGGAGGCGACAAAGCGCCGCCTCTCCCCGTTCACAACGCGAGGAGCTCGGGGCAGCTCGGGCGGTCCGAGGAGGACGAAGCCCGGTGGCGGGCGGGCGGGGCGGGGGTGACGCGGAGGTGTCACCTGGAGGGGACAAAGTGACACCTGGAGGTGACAAAGTGACACCTGGAGGCGACAAAGGGGACGCACGGAGGCGACCGAGCGCCGCCCGCCCCGTTCACAACGCGAGCAGCGAGGGGGAGCTCAGGCAGTCCGAGGAGGAGGAGGAGGAGGAGGAGCCCCGGTGGTCGCCGCCGTTGCCGCCGCTCCGCCGCTGGCGCCAGGCTCCGCGCGGGGAGGATGAGGAGGAGGATGAGGATGACGAGGACGATGAGGAGGAGTTTCCCTCTGGGTGGGGGGACACAAACGCGGGGGGCGCCGCGTTAGGGGCTCCCCAGCAGCGGGCGCCGGGCACGGGGCCCTGCGGCGCGAGGAACCACGGCAGCGGCGGCGGCGGCGGCGGCGGCGGCGACAGCGGGGCCTCGCCGGGGCTGCTCACCTCGGAGGAGACGGGCGCGGCGGCGGCGGCGGCGGCGGCGGGCACCGCGGGCACGGCCACGGCGGCCGCGGCGGCGCCGACGTCCTCGAAGGGGACCTTGCAGGCCGGGGCGTGCGCCACCAGCACGAACTCCAGGCGCTCCTTCTCCTTGCGCAGCTCGGCGATCTCCGACTCCAGCTCGGCCTTCTCCTCCTCCAGCTGGTCCGTCTCCTGCGGGGCGGGCGCGGTCAGGGCCGCGGGGACACCCGCGGGTGGCCCCGGTGTCCCCCCGGTGTCCCCAGGCGGCACCGAGCGTCACCGCGGTCTTTGTCGCCCTCCCGTGGCCGTCCCGTGTCACTGCGTGTCCTTCTGGGCGTCCCCAAGTCCCGGGGACAGCGCCATCGGTGACCTGGCAATGTCCCCAAGTGTCCCTCGGGGTCGCTGTCCCTTCCCGTGTCCCTGGGTGTCCCCAGGTGTCCCTGAGTGTCCCCTCAGATGTCCCCAAGCCTGGGGACAGAGACATCAGGGGCGCGGGGACATCTGCAGGTGGCCCCGGGTGTCCCCTCAGATGTCCCCAAGCCTGGGGACAGGGACATCGGGGACACGGGGACATCTGCAGGTGGCCCCGGGTGTCCCCTCAGATGTCCCCAAGCCTGGGGACAGAGACATCGGGGACACGGGGACATCTGCAGGTGGCCCCGGGTGTCCCCTCAGATGTCCCCAAGCCTGGGGACAGAGACATCGGGGACATGGGGACATCTGCAGGTGGCCCCGGGTGTCCCCTCGGGTGTCCCCAGGCGGCACCGAGCGTCACCGGGGTCTTTGTCGCCCTCCTGTGGCCGTCCCGTGTCACTGCGTGTCCTTCTGGGCGTCCCCAAGTCCCGGGGACAGCGCCATCGGTGACCTGGCAATGTCCCCAAGTGTCCCTCGGGGTCGCTGTCCCTTCCCGTGTCCCTGGGTGTCCCCAGGTGTCCCTGAGTGTCCCCTCAGATGTCCCCAAGCCTGGGGACAGAGACATCAGGGGCGCGGGGACATCTGCAGGTGGCCCCGGGTGTCCCCTCAGATGTCCCCAAGCCTGGGGACAGGGACATCGGGGACACGGGGACATCTGCAGGTGGCCCCGGGTGTCCCCTCAGATGTCCCCAAGCCTGGGGACAGAGACATCGGGGACACGGGGACATCTGCAGGTGGCCCCGGGTGTCCCCTCAGATGTCCCCAAGCCTGGGGACAGAGACATCGGGGACACGGGGACATCTGCAGGTGGCCCTGGGTGTCCCCTCAGATGTCCCCAAGCCTGGGGACAGAGACATCGGGGACACGGGGACATCTGCAGGTGGCCCCGGGTGTCCCCTCAGATGTCCCCAAGCCTGGGGACAGAGACATCGGGGACACGGGGACATCTGCAGGTGTCCCTGGGTGTCCCCTCAGATGTCCCCAAGCCTGGGGACAGAGACATCGGGGACACGGGGACATCTGCAGGTGGCCCTGGGTGTCCCCTCAGATGTCCCCAAGCCTGGGGACAGAGACATCGGGGACACGGGGACATCTGCAGGTGGCCCCGGGTGTCCCCTCGGGTGTCCCCAGGCGGCACCGAGTGTCACCGGGGTCTTTGTCGCCCTCCTGTGGCCCTCCCGTGTCACTGCAAGTCTGTCTGGGTCTCCGTCCCTCCATCCCTGAGTGTCCCCCTCGGATGTCCCCAGGTGTCCCCAGGTGTCCCCGGATGTCGCTGTGGCCCTCCCGTGCCCCCTCTGAGTGTCACCAGGGGCTCTGTGGCATTGCCGTGTCCCCTGAGTGTCGCCAGGGTCTTTGTCACCCTCCCGCGTCCCTGCGTGTCCGTCTGGGTCTCTGTCCGTCCATCCCTGGGCGTCCCCAAGTCTGGGGACAGCGACATCAGTGACCTGGCAACGTCCCCAGGTGTCCCTGAGTGTCCCCCCTCAGATGTCCCCAAGCCTGGGGACAGAGACGTCGGGGACACGGTGACATCGACAGGTGTCCCCCCAGGTGGCACCCGGGGTCCCTGCGGCGTTCCTGTGGCCCCGAGCGTCCGTCTGGGTCTCTGTCCGTCCATCCCTGGGTGTCCCCTCAGATGTCCCCAAACCTGGGGACACCCCTCAGGCTCCCCCTACGTCCCTAAGTGTCCGTCTGTCCCTTCCCTTGTCCCCTTGTCCCCACTGATGGCACTGTCCTCATTCTGTCCCCTCAGATGTCCCCGAGCCTGGGGACGTCTCTGGGTGTCCGCCTGTCCCCTCCCGATGTCCCAAACTCCGAGGACATCGCCACCATCACCGGTGACACTCCTGTCCCCGCCTGATGTCCCCAAATGTCCCCAACTCTGAGGACATCGCCACCATCCCTGGGGACGCCTGATGTCCCCAACTCCGAGGACATCACCACCAGCTGGTGACATCCCTGTCCTCTCCTGATGTCCCCAAATGTCCCCATCTCCCCTCTCGATGTCCCCAAGTGTCCCCAAGTCCGAGGATGCCGCCGCCATCACTGGCGATACCGCGGGCCCTTGGGGACAATGCCACCCCCTGGCGGTGATTGCTGTCGCGACAGTGTCGCTATAACGTCGCGATAGTGTCACAATAGTGCCACCCCCTGGCGGCGATTGCTGTGGCGATAATGTCGCAATAGTGTTGCGATAATGTCCCGATAACGTCACTCAAATGCCACCCCCTGGCGGCGATTGCCATCGCGATAGTGTGGCGATAGTGCGGCGATGATGTCGCGATAGTGTCGCGATAGTGCCGCGATAGTGCCGCGATAGTGCGGCGATACTCACCGCCTGCAGCCGGTCCGTCAGCTCGCGGCGCCGGTTGCGACATTTGGCCGCCGCCAGTTTGTTCCGCTCCCGCCGCACGCGGCGCTTCTCCTCCTCCTCGGGGGTCAGCTGCGGGCACAGGGCACAGCGGCGTCACCCGGTGCCACCCCCGTCTGTCCCCTGTCCCTCTGTCTGTCCCTCTGTCCCCTGTGTCCCCCTTGTCCCTCTGCCCTCTCATGTCCCCCCGTCTGTCCCTCAATCCCCTGTGTCCCCCCTTGTCCCTCTGTCCCCTCCATCCCTCTGTCCGTCCGTCCCCTCTCACTGTCTCCTGTGTCCCCCCTGTCCCTCTGTCTGTCCCCCTGTCCGCCTCCATCCCTCCATCCCCCTGTCTGTCCGTCTGTCCCCTCCAGTCCCTCAGTCCCCCTGTCTGTCCGTCTGTCCCCTCTCACCGTCTCCTCCGTCCCGTCCATCCCCTCCATCCTACCCTGTCCCTCTGTCTGTCCCCCTGTCCATCTGTCCCCTCTCACTGTCTCCTCCTGTCTGTCCCCCCGTCTGTCCCCCCGTCTGTCCCTCTGTCTGTCCCCCCGTCTGTCCCATCCATGCCCTGTCCCTCTGTCTGTCCCCCGTCTGTCCCCTCTCACTGTCCCTCTGTCTGTCCCTCTGTCCGTCCCCCGTGTCCCCTCTCACTGTCCCGTCCATGCCCCTGTCCCTCTGTCTGTCCCCCGTCTGTCCCCCTGTCCGTCCCACCCTCTCACCGTCTCCTCGCGGCCCCGCCGCGCCCGTGCCCTCGGGGCTCTGCCTCCCGGTGCCGGTGCCGGTGCCGGTGCCGCTCCCGGTGCCGCCCCGAAGCCGCCGCCGCCCAGGCCGGGGCCGCCGTAGCTCGGCCCGGGCAGCTCGTAGGGGTCCAGGGCCGGGGGCGGCGGGGGCGGCTGCGCCATGGCGGCCCCCGGGGCCACCGAGGAGATGAGCGTGGGCTGCACCAGCCACTGCAGGTCCTGGCTGGTGGTGATGGCCGTGACCGTGGGCACGAAGGAGCCGGGCATGTCCCCCAGGGCGCTGCACTCCTGAGGGGACACGGGGGGACAAGGGGGGACACGGTTAGAGGGGTGACACCGATGGGGACACTTGGGGACACAAGGGACAGGGGTTAGAGCAGTGACACCCATGCGGTGATGGCCGTGACCGTGGGCACGAAGGAGCCGGGCATGGCCCCCAGGGCGCTGCACTCCTGCGGGGACACGGGGGGACACGGTTAGAGGGGTGACACTGATGGGGACACGGTCAGAGCCATGGGGGACACCAATGGGGACACGGTTAGAGCAGTGACACCCATGCGGTGATGGCCGTGACGGTGGGCACGAAGGAGCCGGGCATGTCCCCCAGGGCGCTGCACTCCTGAGGGGACACGGGGGGACAAGGGGGACACGGTTAGAGGGGTGACACTGATGGGGACACTGGGGACAGGGGGGGACACGGTTAGAGCAGTGACACCGATGGGGACACTTGGGGACACAAGGGACAGGGGTTAGAGCAGTGACACCCATGCGGTGGCACAAGGGAGCCAGGCATGGCCCCCAGGGCGCTGCACTCCTGCGGGGACACGGGGGACACGGTTAGAGCGGTGACACCGATGGGGACACAAGGGACAGGGGTTAGAGCAGTGACACCCATGAGGTGATGGCCGTGACCGTGGGCACGAAGGAGCCGGGCATGTCCCCCAGGGCGCTGCACTCCTGCGGGGACACGGGGGACACGGTCAGAGCCATGGGGAACACTTGGGGACACGGTCAGAGGGGTGACACCGATGGGGACACGGGGGACAGGGGTCAGAGCAGTGACACCCATGCGGTGATGGCCGTGACGGTGGGCACGAAGGAGCCGGGCATGTCCCCCAGGGCGCTGCACTCCTGCGGGGACACGGGGGACAAGGGGGGACATGGTCAGAGCCATGGGGGACGTGGGGGGACAAGGGTTAGAGAGGTGACACCGATGGGGACACTTGGGGACACAGGGGACAGGGGTTAGAGCCATGGGGGACACTTGGGGACACGGTTAGAGGGGTGACACTGATGGGGACACGGTGAGAGCCATGGGGGACATGGGGGGACAAGGGTTAGAGAGGTGACACCGATGGGGACATTTGGTGACACGGGTTAGAGAGGTAGAGGACACCTGGGGACACGGGGGGACACAGTTAGGGGGTGACACCGATGGGGACACCGGTTAGAGAGGTGGGGGACACTTGGGGACATGGAGGGACATGGTCAGAGCAGCGGGGGGACACGGGGACATCGCTGGGGACATCCGCGTCCAGATCCGGGAGGTGACACCCTCGTGTCCCTGTCACCCACAGGTGACACCCTCGTGTCCCTGTCACCCCCAGGGACCCCCAAACCCACCTCGGGCCAAATTTTGGGCGCCCCCTCCCCAAAATCCGAGACCTGGAGGGGACCCCGAGGGTCCCCAGGTGACACTGCCACCCCCAGGTGACGTCACAAGGGTCCCCAGGTGACACCGCCACCCTTTGGGACCCCCCCGAGGTCCCCAAATCCGCAAGGGGGCGTGGCCAAGGCTCACAGGAGGGCGTGGCCAATGCTCGGAGGGGCGTGGCCAAGGCTCGGGGGGGAGCGCGCCCATCCCCGCCGGTGGGCGTGGCCTAACCCCCGTTCACCCCCGCTCGCGTGGGCGTGGCTCCGCCGCAAAGTGGGCGTGCCCGCCCCGAGGTGGGCGTGTCCCCCTCCCGTCTCCCTTGGCGACGGCACCAAAGAGAGAGAGGGGGGGGGGGGGAGGGGACACCCCAAAAATAACCCGCGCGCTCTGCGTGCGTGCGTGCCGCGTCACCGCCGCCCGCGACGTCACTGCGCGCGGCTTACGCACGGCCCCGCCCCCCCGGTGCTGCTCCGCTTCATCCTCCCCCCCTCGCCCTCCTCATCCTCCCCGTCCCCTGCTCATCCCCACGCCCCCGGTACCGGCGGCGCTCACCTGCGCGGCCCCGGCGGCGGCCGCGGGCTCCCGAAGGAGTCGAGCGGCGACAGGTACTGGGACTCGGCCGAGGGCGACGAGCTGCACCGGGAGCCCGAGTCGTAATCCCCGGGGAACCCCTGGAACATGGCCCCGGGGCCGCGGGGGCCGCCGCGCCGCCACAAAGCTGCGGGGTCACGCCGTTAGCGCCGGCGGCATCACGGGGCGGCTCGGGTCGGTGCGCCGGTCAGGCTCCGGTGAGTGTCCGGCGTGCCCCGGTTGAGCGGCTGTGAGCTCCGCTGCGTCCGTGCCGCGCTCCGGCTGTGCGCTAAAAGCTCCGGTACCGAGCGCCGGTGTGTCCGGTAATGCGATAAAAGCTCCGGTACCGTCCGCTACAAGCTCCGGTTCGCCGGTACCGAGCTCCGGTGCGTCCGGTTATCCGCTAAAAGCTCCGGTAGCGTCCGTCCCGAGCTCCGGTTGTCCGCTAAAAGCTCCGGTATCGTCCGTCCCCAGCTCCGGTTGTCCGCTAAAAGCTCCGGTTATCCGCTATAAGCTCGGTACCGTTCGCGTCCAGCTCCGGTTGTCCGCTAAAAGCTCCGGTAGCGTCCGTGCCGATCTCCGGTACCGTCCGTTCCGCTCTCCGGCGCTCCGTTCCAAACCCCCCTCACGCTCCCCGCTCCATCCGTGACCGGCTCCGCTCGCTCCGGTACCAAACCCCCCAGAGCTGTCCCGGTACAGAATGAATCCCCGTTCCCGCCACGAGCGCCGGTAAATCCGCGCCGAGCCGCGCTCGATCCCCTCGGCCGGGCGCCGGTGCCGCCGCCGGTGTCCGGTTTTATGAATGAACGGGCTCGCGGCGGCCGCGCCGCTTTATACGGCGGGGCCACGCCCCCCCGCGCTGACGTCACGGCCCCCTCCGCCGCCGCCGCGGGACCCCCGCGCCCCCCCCGCGCCCCCCGGGAGCCCCCGGGCCCGGTGCCGTCGGTGCCCGGCGCCGTCTGAGGCTCCCGGAGGCGCCGCCGCCGTTAAGAGGCCCCGGGCAGGGCCGGGAACGGGGGGGATCCCCCGGCCCCGCCCCGCCGGAGTTCCTGTGACGCAATTAGCCAAATATGGCCTTGTCTGGAGTGTTTGTTTGGTATCCTAGCAATGACGTCACAGGGATTCCCTCCGCCGCCGCCGCCGCCGCCGCCGCCGCCGCCCGCCCGTATTAATAGAAACGGGAACGGCCCGCCCGTTCTAGAACGGCACGAAGGGTCCCGGGAGGCGGCACCGGGAACCGGGAACTCCCCCGAGACCCCCGGACCTCCCGGGACCCCCAGACCAACGGGGGATCCCCGGTACCTCCCTCCGGTGAATCCCCCGGTGACCTCCCGGTGTCCCCGAGGAGCCTCCGGTAACCGCCGGTTCCACCATCGGGACCCCCCGGTGTCCCCCATGAGAGCCCCGAGACCCCCGGAACCCCCAAACCAACGGGGAACGCACCGGGATCCCCGGTACCTCCCTCCGGTGCATCCCCCGGTGACCTCCCGGTGTCCCGAGGAGCCTCCGGTAACCGCCAGGACATCCCCCATGAGACCCCCGGGACCCCCAAACCAACCGGGGCATCCCCGGGACCCCCCTCCGGTGCTTCCTCCCGGGACATCCCCCATGAGACCCCCGGAATCCCCCCCGGTATTACCGGGACCTCTCCCGGTAACCCCTCGGGACCCCCCCCCCCCCGGTGCCATCCCGGGCTGAAGCCGGTCCCGGTACCGGGGGGGTCCCGGTTCGGGAGTCCGGGGGGTCCGGGGGTTCTTCGGAGGGTCCCGGTTTAGGGGTCCCGGTTTGGAGATCCCGGTTCGGGTTCCCGAGGGTCCCGGTTCGGAGTCCGGGGGTCCCGGTTCAGGGTCCCGGTTCAGGTTCCCGAGGGTCCCGGCGGGTCCCGGTTTGGGGGTCGCTGGGATCCGGGGGTCCCGGTCCCGTTGCGGCCCCGCGCGCTGATGTCACCGGCGGCACCGGCGCTGAGTCACGGCGGCACCCCCGGTGTGGGGGGGGCGGTTCCCACGCCCTCGGGGTCACCGTTCATTCACCCGCCCCGGCCCCGCCCCCGCCTCCGGTGGCTCCCGGTGCTCCCGGGCCCGGCACGGACCGGGGCTCCCGTTACCGGGCTACCGGGGATCTCGGGATTTTCTGTGCCGTTCCCGGGGTACCGGGGGACCCAGTCCCGTCCCGGGGGTCCCGGTCGGTTCTCGGGGGTCTCGGTCCCGTTCCCGGGATCCCGGGGGTCCCGGTGGGCTCTCGGTGTTCTCAACCCCGTTCCCGGGATCCCGGGGGTTCCGCTCGGTTCCCGGGGATCCCGCTCAGCTTTCCGGGGTCTTAGCCCCGCTCCGAGGGTCCCGGGGGTCCCTGTCCCGTTCCGGGGTCCCTGTCCCGTTCCCGGCGGTCCCGGGGGTCTCGCTCGGGTATCCGAGGTTTTTTCCCCGCCCCGTTTTCCCGCGGTTCCCGCGCTCCCGTCCCGGTAAACACCGCGCGGGTCTCCCCGGATCCCGGTGTCCCGGGGGTCCCGGGGGTCTCTGTCCCGTTCCCGGTGTCCCGGGGGTCCCGGGGGTCTCTCTCGGCTCTCGGGGGTCCCGGGGGTCCCGGGGATCCCTCTGGGGTTTTTCCCGCCCCGTTTTCCCGCGGTTCCCGCGCTCCCGTCCGGTAAACACCGCGCGGGTCTCCCCGGTTACGGCGTTCCCCGCCGGTGACGTCAACACGTCCGGCGTCCCGTGTTTACGTCGCGCGGCAACGGCCGCGGCCATGGCAACGGGGGCGGGGCCTGGGCCGGGGCGGCGACCAATCAGGACAGGGGAGGGGCGGGCCCAAAGCGAGAGGGGGCGGGGCTTGAGGCGCCGCGTTCGCGCGCTTTTGGCGGGGCGGGGGCGGAAATTTGGGGACATTTGGGGACATTTTGGGAAAAGTGGGGACGCCGGGGGCATTGGGGGACATTGGGGACATTTGGGCGGAAATGTGAGGGAAAATGTGGGGAAATTTGGGGACGTTGGGGGGAAATTTGGGGAAATTTTGGGACATTGGGGGGGGGGGACATTGTCACATTGTCACCGGTTTGTCACAAGAGTTTTATTAAACTGGAAGGACAAGAGTGAAATAAAATAAAACTAATTAAATTAAATTAAATTAAAATTAAAAGGACGCGAATGGGGCGTGGCCTCCTCCCCGTGGCCACGCCCCCCTCCTCATTGTCACCTCGGGGCGGGGACAGCGGGGACAGCGGTGTCACTGCGGCTTCACTTTGGCACTTGGCAGCTTGGCCAGGACCCTGCGGGGACATCGGGGACATTTGGGGACATTGGGGGCGTTGGGGACACTTTGGGGACATTGGTGACACTCACCTGGCTCGCAGGTGGCTCAGGTGGCCCCGGGCCAGGCTCAGGTATTGATCGATCTGGGCCTGGAGGGGACAGTTGGGGACATTTGGGGACATTTAGGGACAGACACAATGGTCACACCCCCCCCCCCACTCCCCGTGGTGGCAGTGCCACCCTCGGGTGTCACCGATGTCCCCTCAGGTGTCACCTGGGCGCGTGGCCGTTACCTGGTGGCGCCGGTAGAGCACGGGGAAGGTGAAGGCGCTGACGACACCTGGGCAGGGAGGGGACACGCGCGGGGACACCGGGGGTCACCAACTGTCCCCAAGTGCCCACAATGTCCCCAATGTCCCCCCAATGTCCCCCAAGTGTCCACAATGTCCCCTCATCATCCCCTCAGCGTCCCCAACGTGTCCCCAATCCCCCCAATGTCCCCAATGTCCCCCCAATGTCCCCCAAGTGTCCACAATGTCCGCTCATCATCCCCTCAGCGTCCCCAATGTCCCCCCAGTGTCCCCAATTCCCCCAATGTCCCCAGTCCCTCCAATGTCCCCAATCCCCCCAGTGTCCCCAATGTCCCCCAATGTCCCCAGTGTCCCCAATGTCCCCCCAATGTCCCCAATGTCCCCAATGTCCCCAATCCCCCCAATGCCCCCAATGTCCCCCAAGTGTCCCCAATGTCCCCCAAGTGTCCCCAGTGTCCCCAATGTCCCCAATGCCCCCAATGTCCCCCATTGTCCCCAGTGTCCCCAATCCCCCCAATGTCCCCAATGTCCCCCCAGTGTCCCCAATGTCCCCAATGTCCCCAATGCCCCCAATGTCCCCCAAGTGTCCCCAATGTTCCCAGTCCCCCCAATGTCCCCAATGTCCCCAGTGTCCCCCCAGTGTCCCCAATGTCCCCAATGTCCCCCAAGTGTCCCAGTGTCCCCAATGTCCCCAATCCCCCCAATGTCCCCGCAGTGTCCCCAGTGTCCCCTCTCGTACCCGCTGCCAGCAGTGTCACCCCGTTGCAGGCGGCCCCCACGTAGGTCAGCAGGTAGAACAGGAAGGCGAACTGCGGCCACCAAGGTGACGTTGGCACTGTCACTGTCACTGTCACCGTCACAGGCGGTGCCACCCACCCACCCCCCCCCGTGCCACCCGCAGCGCCCGGTGCCCGCTGTCCCCAATGTCCCCGCTGTCCCCACTGCCCCCTATGTCCCCAATGTCCCTCAATGTCCCCCCAATGCCCCCAATGTCCCCAAATCCCCCCAATGTCCCCCATGTCCCCCAATCCCCCCAATGTCCCCCACAACTACCAATGTCCCCAATGTCTCCCCAATGTCCCCCCAATGCCCCCACTGTCCCCATTCCCCCCAACACCCCCCATTGTCCCCAGTGTCCCCAATGTCCCCCTTGCACCCAACACCCCCATTGCCCCCAATGTCCCGCCATTGCCCCCAGTGTCCCCATTGTCCCCATTGCCCCCAACACCCCCCAGTGTCCCCATTGCCCCGGTGTCCCCAATGTCCCCATTGCCCCCGGTGTCCCCTGTGTCCCCCCAATGTCCCCATTGTCCCCAGTGTCCCCAATGTCCCCATTGTCCCCGGTGTCCCCGGTGTCACCTTGAGGGACTCGGGCACGCTCTGCACCAGGAAGAGCCGGGTGAGCGTCCGGGCGGGCCGCCGCCGCGTGCCGGGCCAGGATCCGCGCCCAGCGCTGCTGCTGCTCCTCGCTGAGGGACCACGGCTGCGCCCTGGGGACATTGGGGACATTGGGGACAGCATTGGGGACACTGGGGACATTGGGGACACGCGAGGAAGAGGAGGGTGATGGTCAATGCATGCCCAGCGCTGCTGCTGCTCCTCGCTGAGGGACCACGGCTGCGCCCTGGGGACATTGGGGACATTGGGGACATGGGGACATTGGGGACAGGCACACGTGAAGAAGAGGAGGGTGAGGGTCACTGTGTGCCCAGCGCTGCTGCTGCTCCTCGCTGAGGGGCTCTGGGCCCTGGGGACATTGGGGACATCATTGGGGACATGACTGGGGACATCATTGGGGACAGCCACGGGGTCAGGGGACGGCCCTGGGGACAGCACTGGGGGACAGAAGGACAGGGACATGGGGACAGGGTTGGGGACACAAGGACAGAAGGGCAGAGGGACAGCACTGGGGACAGAAGGACAGTCATGGGGACAGAGGACAAACATGGGGACAGGGATGGGGACAGGGACAAGGGGACAGGGATGGGGACAAAGCCACCAGGGGCCACCCTGATCTCTCTTGGGGTGGCAGGGAGGGGACACTGGGGGTGGCAGGGGAGGGACACTGGGGGTGACACGGGGGGGACACCCCCTCAGGTGTGACTCACCTGGCCGGGGTGGCAGGGAGGGGACACTGGGGGTGACATGCAGGTGACACTGGGGGTGACACTGGGGGTGACACACCCCGTCAGGTGCAACTCACCTGTGCGGGGGGGGCTCGGCGCCCGGCGGCCGCAGCGCCCGCAGGAGCAGCCGGCGCAGGCGCAGGGGGACGGTGACGGCCAGCACGGCCAGGGCGGCGTGCGCCAGCACGGCCACGGCGCTGAGGCGCGACAGCGCGGCCAGCAGCGCCAGCGACGCCAGCAGCGCCAGCGCCGAGCGCACGGGCACGCGCCACAGCAGCAGCTCCCACGCTGGGGACGCGACAGAGAGGGGACACAGAGGGGACAGCGGGGGGACACGCGTGTCACAGTGAGGGGACAGCGGGGGGACACGCGTGTCACAACAAGGGGACAGAGAGGGGACACGCGTGTCACAACGAGGGGACAGAGAGGGGACACGCGTGTCACAGTGGGAACAGCGGGGGGACACGGGCGTCACTGCCATTGCCACTGCCACA
>NW_026948572.1:42859-115288 GCF_035770615.1 Melospiza melodia melodia
TCGAGTGGAAAAAGGGTTAAAGGGGGATTTGGGGTTACTGGGTTATACTGGGAGGGACTGGGGGGGGGAACTGGGATAAACTGGGAGCGCTGGGAATTGAACTGGGAGAGGCTGGGAATCACTGGGAGGGCACTGGGAGGGCACTGGGAGGAACTGGTGCGGAGTAGGGTGAACTGGGAGGGAACTGGGGGACTGGGAGGGACTGGGGGGGAACTGGGAAAGGGTTAAAGGGGGGTTCGGGATTACTGGGTTATACTGGGAGGGGCTGTGGTGGACTGAGGAGGACTGGGAGGGACTGGGAAAGGGTTAAAGGGGGATTCGGGGTTACTGGTTTGTACTGGGGGGGAACTGGGATAAACTGGGAGCGCTGGGAATTGAACTGGGAGAGGCAGGGAATCACTGGGAGGGCACTGGGAGGGAACTGGTGCAGACTGGGATGGACTGGGGCGGCACTGGGGAGGTGACAGTGGCAATGGCAGTGACACGCGTGTCCCCTGGCTGTCTCCCCGCTGTGACACGCGTGTCCCCCCGCTGTTCCCACTGTGACACGCGTGTCCCCTGGCTGTCTCCCCGCTGTGACGCCCGTGTCCCCTCTCTGTCCCCTCGTTGTGACACGCGTGTCCCCCCGCTGTCCCCTCGCTGTGACACGCGTGTCCCCTCTCTGTCCCCTCTCTGTCGCGTCCCCAGCGTGGGAGCTGCTGCTGTGGCGCGCGCCCGTGCGCTCGGCGCTGGCGCTGCTGGCGTCGCTGGCGCTGCTGGCCGCGCTGTCGCGCCTCAGCGCCGTGGCCGTGCTGGCGCACGCCGCCCTGGCCGTGCTGGCCGTCACCGTCCCCCTGCGCCTGCGCCGGCTGCTCCTGCGGGCGCTGCGGCCGCCGGGCGCCGAGACACCCCCGCACAGGTGAGTCGCACCTGAGGGGGTGTGTCACCCCCAGTGTCACCCCCAGTGTCACCTGCATGTCACCCCCAGTGTCCCCTCCCTGCCACCCCGGCCAGGTGAGTCGCACCTGAGGGGGTGTCCCCCCCGTGTCACCCCCAGTGTCCCTCCCCTGCCACCCCCAGTGTCCCCTCCCTGCCACCCCAAGAGAGATCAGGGTGGCCCCTGGTGGCTTTGTCCCCATCCCTGTCCCCTTGTCCCTGTCCCCATCCCTGTCCCCATGTTTGTCCTCTGTCCCCATGACTGTCCTTCTGTCCCCAGTGCTGTCCCTCTGCCCTTCTGTCCTTGTGTCCCCAACCCTGTCCCCATGTCCCTGTCCTTCTGTCCCCCAGTGCTGTCCCCAGGGCCGTCCCCTGACCCCGTGGCTGTCCCCAATGATGTCCCCAGTCATGTCCCCAATGATGTCCCCAATGTCCCCAGGGCCCAGAGCCCCTCAGCGAGGAGCAGCAGCAGCGCTGGGCACACAGTGACCTTCACCCTCCTCTTCTTCACGTGTGCCTGTCCCCAATGTCCCCATGTCCCCAATGTCCCCAATGTCCCCAGGGCGCAGCCGTGGTCCCTCAGCGAGGAGCAGCAGCAGCGCTGGGCATGCATTGACCATCACCCTCCTCTTCCTCGCGTGTCCCCAATGTCCCCGATGCTGTCCCCAATGTCCCCAGTGTCCCCAATGCTGTCCCCAATGTCCCCAATGTCCCCAGGGCGCAGCCGTGGTCCCTCAGCGAGGAGCAGCAGCAGCGCTGGGCATGCATTGACCATCACCCTCCTCTTCCTCGCGTGTCCCCAATGTCCCCAGTGTCCCCAATGCTGTCCCCAATGTCCCCAATGTCCCCAGGGCGCAGCCGTGGTCCCTCAGCGAGGAGCAGCAGCAGCGCTGGGCATGCATTGACCATCACCCTCCTCTTCCTCGCGTGTCCCCAATGTCCCCAGTGTCCCCGATGCTGTCCCCAATGTCCCCATGTCCCCAGGGCGCAGCCGTGGTCCCTCAGCGAGGAGCAGCAGCAGCGCTGGGCGCGGATCCTGGCCCGGCACGCGGCGGCGGCCGCCCGGACGCTCACCCGGCTCTTCCTGGTGCAGAGCGTGCCCGAGTCCCTCAAGGTGACAGCGGGGACACCGGGGACAATGGGGGGTGTTGGGGACACTGGGGACACTGGGGACACCGGGGACACTGGGGGCAATGGGGGCATTGGGGGGACATTGGGGGCAATGGGGGGTGTTGGGGGGAATGGGGGCATTGGGGGGACATTGGGGGGATTTGGGGACACTGGGGACACTGGGGGCAATGGGGACATTGGGGGGATTTGGGGACATTGGGGACACTGGGGGGACATTGAGGGGCATTGGGGACATTGGGGGGACATTGGGGGGATTGGGGGCAATGGGGACATTGGGGACACTGGGGGGACATTGGGGGGATTGGGGACATTGGGGACAATGGGGACATTTAGGGCATTAGGGGGTGTTGGGGGCATTTGGGGCATTGGGGACATGGGGGGCATTGGGGACATTGAGGGGCATTGGGGACATTGGGGACATTGGGGGGACATTGGGGACATTGAGGGGATTTGGGGACATTGGGGACATTGGGGGGACATTGGGGACATTGAGGGGATGTTGGGGACATGGGGGGCATTGGGGACATTGAGGGGCATTGGGGACATTGGGGACAGCGGGCACCGGGCGCTGTGGGTGGCACGGGGGGGGGGTGGGTGGGTGGCACCGCCTGTGACGGTGACAGTGACAGTGACAGTGCCAACGTCACCTTGGTGGCCGCAGTTCGCCTTCCTGTTCTACCTGCTGACCTACGTGGGGGCCGCCTGCAACGGGGTGACACTGCTGGCAGCGGGTACGAGAGGGGACACTGGGGACACTGGGGGGACATTGGGGACACTGGGGGGATTGGGGACACTGGGGACACTGGGGGGACATTGGGGACACTGCGGGGACACTGGGGACACTGGGGACACTGGGGGGACATTGGGGACACTGCGGGGACACTGGGGACACTGGGGACACTGGGGGGACATTGGGGACATTGGACACATTGGGGACATTGGGGACACTGGGGGGACACTGGGGACACTGGGGGGATTGGGGACACTGGGGACACTGGGGGGACATTGGGGACACTGCGGGGACATTGGGGACACTGGGGGGACATTGGGGACATTGGGGACACTGGGGGGGACATTGGGGACACCGGGGACACTGGGGGGATTTGGACATTGGGGACACTGGGGACACGGGGGGGATTGGGGACACTGGGGACACTGGGGGGACATTGGGGACATTGGACACATTGGGGACATTGGGGACACTGGGGACACGGGGGGGATTGGGGACACTGGGGACACTGGGGACACTGGGGACATTGGGGACACTGGGGGGACACTGGGGACAATGGGAGGATTGGGGACACTGGGGACAATGTGGACATTGGGGGCATTGGGGACACTGCGGGGATTGGGGACACTGCGGGGACACTGGGGGGATTGGGGACACTGGGACACTGGGGGGACATTGGGGACACTGGGGGGACACTGGGGGGATTGGGGACACTGGGGGGACATTGGGGACACTGGGGGGACACTGGGGACAATGAGGACAATGTGGACATTGGGGACATTGGGGGGACACTGGGGACACTGGGAGGACACTGGGGGCATTGGGGACATTTGGGGCATTGGGGACACTGGGGGGGACATTGGAGACATTGGGGACACATTGGGGATGATGAGGGGACATTGTGGACACTTGGTGACCCCCGGTGTCCCCGCCGTGTCCCCTCCCTGCCCAGGTGTCGTCAGCGCCTTCACCTTCCCCGTGCTCTACCGGCGCCACCAGGTAACGGCCACGCCCCCAGGTGACACCTGAGGGGACATCGGTGACACCCGAGGGTGGCACTGCCACCACGGGGAGTGGGGGGGGGGTGTGACCATTGTGTCTGTCCCTAAATGTCCCCAAATGTCCCCAACTGTCCCCTCCAGGCCCAGATCGATCAATACCTGAGCCTGGCCCGGGGCCACCTGAGCCAGCTGCGAGCCAGGTGAGTGTCACCAATGTCCCCAAAGTGTCCCCAACGCCCCCAATGTCCCCAAATGTCCCCGATGTCCCCGCAGGGTCCTGGCCAAGCTGCCAAGTGCCAAAGTGAAGCCGCAGTGACACCGCTGTCCCGCTGTCCCCGCCCCGAGGTGACAATGAGGAGGGGGGCGTGGCCACGGGGAGGAGGCCACGCCCCATTCGCGTCCTTTTAATTTAAAATTAATTTAATTTAGTTTTATTTTATTTCATTCTTGTCCTTCCAGTTTAATAAAAACTCTTGTGACAAACCGGTGACAATGTGACAATGTTCCCCCCCCCAATGTCCCCAAATTTCCCCCCCCCAATGTCCCCAAATTTCCCCAAATTTCCCCCCAACGTCCCCAAATTTTCCCAAATTTTCCCTCAGATTTCCGCCCAAATGTCCCCAATGTCCCCCAGTGCCCCCGGCGTCCCCACTTTTCCCAAAATGTCCCCAAATGTCCCCAAATTTCCGTCCCCGCCCCGCCAAAAGCGCGCGAACGCGGCGCCTCAAGCCCCGCCCCCTCCCGCTCTGGCCCCGCCCCGCCCCTATCCTGATTGGTCACCGCTCCGGCCCAGGCCCCGCCCCCGTTGCCATGGCCGCGGCCGTTGCCGCGCGACGTAAACACGGGACGCCGGACGTGTTGACGTCACCGGCGGGGAACGCCGTAACCGGGGAGACCCGCGCGGTGTTTACCGGGACGGGAGCGCGGGAACCGCGGGAAAACGGGGCGGGAAAAACCCCAGAGGGATCCCCGGGACCCCCGGGACCACCGAGAGCCGAGAGAGACCCCCGGGACACCGGGAACGGGACAGAGACCCCCGGGACCCCCGGGACCCCCGGGACACCGGGATCCGGGAGACCCGCGCGGTGTTTACCGGGACGGGAGCGCGGGAACCGCGGGAAAATGGGGCGGGAAAAAAACCTCGGAAACCCGAGCGAGACCCCCGGGACCGCCGGGAACGGGACAGAGACCCCCGGAACGGGACAGGGACCCCCGGGACCCTCGGAGCGGGGCTAAGACCCCGGAAAGCTGAGCGGGATCCCCGGGAACCGAGCGGAACCCCCGGGATCCCGGGAACGGGGTTGAGAACACCGAGAGCCCACCGGGACGCCCGGGATCCCGGGAACGGGACCGAGACCCCCGAGAACCGACCGGGACCCCCGATAACGGGATAGGGACCCCCGGGACGGGACTGGGTCCCCCGGTACACCGGTAACGGCACAGAAAATCCCGAGACCCCCGGTAGCCCGGTAACGGGACTCCCGGTCCGTGCCGGGCCCGGGAGCACCGGGAGCCACCGGAGGCGGGGGCGGGGCCGGGGCGGGTGAATGAACGGTGACCCCGAGGGCGTGGGAACCGCCCCCCCCACACCGGGGGTGCCGCCGTGACTCAGCGCCGGTGCCGCCGGTGACATCAGCGCGCGGGCCCGCAACGGGACCGGGACCCCCCGGACCGGGAGCCCCGGATCCCAGCGACCCCCAAACCGGACCCTGAACCGGGACCCTCGGGAACCCGAACCGGGACCCTGAACCGGGACCCTGAACCGGGACCCTCGGGAACCCGAACCGGGACCCCCA
Source organism: Melospiza melodia melodia (assembly GCF_035770615.1). Taxonomy (NCBI): domain Eukaryota; kingdom Metazoa; phylum Chordata; class Aves; order Passeriformes; family Passerellidae; genus Melospiza; species Melospiza melodia. Next base: position 48,433 of record NW_026948572.1, read on the forward strand.
AACCGGGACCCTGAACCGGGACCCCCGGACTCCGAACCGGGACCCTCGGGAACCCTGGGACCCCCGGACTCCGAACCGGGACCCTCGGGAACCCCGAACCGGGACCCCCAAACCGGGACCCTCCGGAGAACCCCCGGACTCCCGAACCGGGACCCCCCCGGTACCGGGACCGGCTCCAGCCCGGGATGGCACCGGGGGGGGGGTCCCGAGGGGTTACCGGGAGAGGTCCCGGTAGTACCGGGGGGGATTCCGGGGGTCTCATGGGGGATGTCCCGGGAGGAAGCACCGGAGGGGGGTCCCGGGGATGCCCCGGTTGGTTTGGGGGTCCCGGGGGGTCTCATGGGGGATGTCCCGGCGGTTACCGGAGGCTCCTCGGGGACACCGGGAGGTCACCGGGGGATGCACCGGAGGGAGGTACCGGGGATCCCCGGTGCGTTCCCCGTTGGTTTGGGGGTTCCGGGGGTCTCGGGGCTCTCATGGGGACACCGGGGGGTCCCGATGGTGGAACCGGCGGTTACCGGAGGCTCCTCGGGGACACCGGGAGGTCACCGGGGGATTCACCGGAGGGAGATACCGGAGATCCCCGTTGGTCTGGGGGTCCCGGGGGTCTCGGGGGAGTTCCCGGTTCCCGGTGCCGCCTCCCGGGACCCTTCGTGCCGTTTCTAGAACGGGCGGGCCGTTCCCGTTTCTATTAATACGGGCGGGCGGCGGCGGCGGCGGCGGCGGCGGCGCGGAGGGAATCCCTGTGACGTCATTGCTAGGATACCAAACAAACACTCCAGACAAGGCCATATTTGGCTAATTGCGTCACAGGAACTCCGGCGGGGCGGGGCCGGGGGATCCCCCCCGTTCCCGGCCCTGCCCGGGGCCTCTTAACGGCGGCGGCGCCTCCGGGAGCCTCAGACGGCGCCGGGCACCGACGGCACCGGGCCCGGGGCTCCCGGGGGGCGCGGGGGGGCGCGGGGGTCCCGCGGCGGCGGCGGAGGGGGCCGTGACGTCAGCGCGGGGGGGCGTGGCCCCGCCGTATAAAGCGGCGCGGCCGCCGCGAGCCCGTTCATTCATAAAACCGGACACCGGCGGCGGCACCGGCGCCCGGCCGAGGGGATCGAGCGCGGCTCGGCGCGGATTTACCGGCGCTCGTGGCGGGAACGGGGATTCATTCTGTACCGGGACAGCTCTGGGGGTTTTGGTACCGGAGCGAGCGGAGCCGGTCACGGATGGAGCGGGGAGCGTGAGGGGGTTTGGAACGGAGCGCCGGAGAGCGGAACGGACGGTACCGGAGATCGGCACGGACGCTACCGGAGCTTTTAGCGGACAACCGGAGCTGGACGCGAACGGTACCGGAGCTTATAGCGGATAACCGGAGCTTTTAGCGGACAACCGGAGCTGGGGACGGACGATACCGGAGCTTTTAGCGGACAACCGGAGCTCGGGACGGACGCTACCGGAGCTTTTAGCGGATAACCGGACGCACCGGAGCTCGGTACCGGCGAACCGGAGCTTGTAGCGGACGGTACCGGAGCTTTTATCGCATTACCGGACACACCGGCGCTCGGTACCGGAGCTTTTAGCGCACAGCCGGAGCGCGGCACGGACGCAGCGGAGCTCACAGCCGCTCAACCGGGGCACGCCGGACACTCACCGGAGCCTGACCGGCGCACCGACCCGAGCCGCCCCGTGATGCCGCCGGCGCTAACGGCGTGACCCCGCAGCTTTGTGGCGGCGCGGCGGCCCCCGCGGCCCCGGGGCCATGTTCCAGGGGTTCCCCGGGGATTACGACTCGGGCTCCCGGTGCAGCTCGTCGCCCTCGGCCGAGTCCCAGTACCTGTCGCCGCTCGACTCCTTCGGGAGCCCGCGGCCGCCGCCGGGGCCGCGCAGGTGAGCGCCGCCGGTACCGGGGGCGTGGGGATGAGCAGGGGACGGGGAGGATGAGGAGGGCGAGGGGGGGAGGATGAAGCGGAGCAGCACCGGGGGGGCGGGGCCGTGCGTAAGCCGCGCGCAGTGACGTCGCGGGCGGCGGTGACGCGGCACGCACGCACGCAGAGCGCGCGGGTTATTTTTGGGGTGTCCCCTCCCCCCCCCCCCTCTCTCTCTTTGGCGCCGTCGCCAAGGGAGACGGGAGGGGGACACGCCCACCTCGGGGCGGGCACGCCCACTTTGCGGCGGAGCCACGCCCACGCGAGCGGGGTGAACGGGGGTTAGGCCACGCCCACTGGCGGGGATGGGTGCGCTCCCCCCGAGCCTTGGCCACGCCCCTCCGAGCCTTGGCCACGCCCTCCTCTGAGCCTTGGCCACGCCCCCTTGCGTGTTTGGGGACCTCGGGGGGGTCCCAAAGGGTGGCGGTGTCACCTGGGGACCCCTGTGACGTCACCTGGGGTGGCGGTGTCACCTGGGGACCCTCGGGGTCCCCTCCAGGGCTCGGATTTTGGGGAGGGGGCGCCCAAAATTTGGCCCGAGGTGGGTTTGGGGGTCCCTGGCGGTGACAGGGACACGAGGGTGTCACCTCCCGGATCTGGACGGGGATGTCCCCAGCGATGTCCCCGTGTCCCCCGCTGCTCTGACCATGTCCCCCCGTGTCCCCAGGTGTCCCCCACCTCTCTAGCCCGTGTCCACCCGCGTCCCCCACTTCCCTAACCGGTGTCCCCATCGATGTCACCCCCTAACTGTGTCCCCCCGTGTCCCCAGGCGTCCTCCACCTCTCTAACCCCTGTCCCCCCGTGTCCCCATCGGTGTCACCTCTCTAACCCTTGTCCCCCCGTGTCCCCCATGGCTCTGACCGTGTCCCCAAGTGTCCCCCATGGCTCTGACCGTGTCCCCATCGGTGTCACCCCTCTGACCGTGTCCCCCCGTGTCCCCTCAGGAGTGCAGCGCCCTGGGGGACATGCCTGGCTCCTTTGTGCCACCGCATGGGTGTCACTGCTCTAACCCCTGTCCCTTGTGTCCCCAAGTGTCCCCATCGGTGTCACCGCTCTAACCGTGTCCCCCTTGTCCCCCGTGTCCCCGCAGGAGTGCAGCGCCCTGGGGGACATGCCCGCTCCTTCGTGCCCACGGTCACGGCCATCACCGCATGGGTGTCACTGCTCTGTCCTCTGTGTCCCCAGTGTCCCCATCGGTGTCACCCCTCTAACCGTGTCCCCCCTTGTCCCCCGTGTCCCCGCAGGAGTGCAGCGCCCTGGGGACATGCCCGGCTCCTTCGTGCCCACGGTCACGGCCATCACCACCAGCCAGACCTGCAGTGGCTGGTGCAGCCCACGCTCATCTCCTCGGTGGCCCCGGGGGCCGCCATGGCGCAGCCGCCCCCGCCGCCCCCGGCCCTGGACCCCTACGAGCTGCCCGGGCCGAGCTACGGCGGCCCCGGCCTGGGCGGCGGCGGCTTCGGGGCGGCACCGGCACCGGCACCGGCACCGGCACCGGGAGGCAGAGCCCCGAGGGCACGGGCGCGGCGGGGCCGCGAGGAGACGGTGAGAGGGTGGGACGGACGGGGGGACAGACGGGGACAGACAGAGGGACAGGGGCATGGACGGGACAGTGAGAGGGGACACGGGGGGACGGACAGAGGACAGACAGAGGGACAGTGAGAGGGGACAGACGGGGGGACAGACGGGGGACAGACAGAGGGACAGGGGCATGGACGGGACAGTGAGAGGGGACACGGGGGGACAGACAGAGGGACAGGGGCATGGGTGGGACAGTGAGAGGGGACACGGGGGGACGGACAGAGGGACAGGGGCATGGGTGGGACAGTGAGGGGGGACACGGGGGGGGACAGACAGAGGGACAGGGGCATGGACGGGACAGTGAGAGGGGACACGGGGGGACGGACAGAGGGACAGACAGAGGGACAGTGAGAGGGGACAGACGGGGGACAGACAGAGGGACAGGGCATGGATGGGACAGACGGGGGGACAGACAGAGGGACAGACGGGGGGACAGACGGGGGGACAGACAGGAGGAGACAGTGAGAGGGGACACGAGGGGACGGACAGGGGATGGAGGAGACAGTGAGAGGGGTGAGAGGGGACAGATGGACAGGGGGACAGACAGAGGGACAGGGTAGGATGGAGGGGATGGACGGGACGGAGGAGACGGTGAGAGGGGACAGACGGACAGACAGGGGGACTGAGGGACTGGAGGGGACAGACGGACAGACAGGGGGATGGAGGGATGGAGGCGGACAGGGGGACAGACAGAGGGACAGGGGGGACACAGGAGACAGTGAGAGGGGACGACGGACAGAGGGATGGAGGGGACAGAGGGACAAGGGGGGACACAGGGATTGAGGGACAGAGGGACAGACAGGGGACAGAGGGACAGACGGGGGGACATGAGAGGGCAGAGGGACAAGGGGGACACAGGGGACAGACGGGGGTGGCACCGGGTGACGCCGCTGTGCCCTGTGCCCGCAGCTGACCCCCGAGGAGGAGGAGAAGCGCCGCGTGCGGCGGGAGCGAACAAACTGGCGGCGGCCAAATGTCGCAACCGGCGCCGCGAGCTGACGGACCGGCTGCAGGCGGTGAGTATCGCCGCACTATCGCGACACTATCGCGGCACTATCGCGGCACTATCGCGACATCATCGCCACACTATCGCCACACTATCGCGATGGCAATCGCCGCCAGGGGGTGGCATTTGAGTGACGTTATCGGGACATTATCGCAACACTATTGCGACATTATCGCCACAGCAATCGCCGCCAGGGGGTGGCACTATTGTGACACTATCGCGACGTTATAGCGACACTGTCGCGACAGCAATCACCGCCAGGGGGTGGCATTGTCCCCAAGGGCCCGCGGTATCGCCAGTGATGGCGGCGGCATCCTCGGACTTGGGGACACTTGGGGACATCGAGAGGGGAGATGGGGACATTTGGGGACATCAGGAGAGGACAGGGATGTCACCAGCTGGTGTGATGTCCTCGGAGTTGGGGACATCAGGCGTCCCCAGGGATGGTGGCGATGTCCTCAGAGTTGGGGACATTTGGGGACATCAGGCGGGGACAGGAGTGTCACCGGTGATGGTGGCGATGTCCTCGGAGTTTGGGACATCGGGAGGGGACAGGCGGACACCCAGAGACGTCCCCAGCTCGGGGACATCTGAGGGGACAGAATGAGGACAGTGCCATCAGTGGGGACAAGGAGACAAGGGAAGGGACAGACGGACACTTAGGGACGTAGGGGGAGCCTGAGGGGTGTCCCCAGGTTTGGGGACATCTGAGGGGACACCCAGGGATGGACGGACAGAGACCCAGACGGACGCTCGGGGCCACAGGAACGCCGCAGGGACCCCGGGTGCCACCTGGGGGACACCTGTCGATGTCACCGTGTCCCCGACGTCTCTGTCCCCAGGCTTGGGGACATCTAGGGGGACACTCAGGACACTGGGGACGTTGCCAGGTCACTGATGTCGCTGTCCCCAGACTTGGGACGCCCAGGGATGGACGGACAGAGACCCAGACGGACACGCAGGGACGCGGGAGGGTGACAAAGACCCTGGCGACACTCAGGGGACACGGCAATGCCACAGAGCCCCTGGTGACACTCAGAGGGGCACGGGAGGGCCACAGCGACATCCGGGGACACCTGGGGACACCTGGGGACATCCGAGGGGACACTCAGGGATGGAGGGACGGAGACCCAGACAGACTTGCAGTGACATGGGACGGCCACAGGAGGGCGACAAAGACCCCGGTGACACTCGGTGCCGCCTGGGGACACCCGAGGGGACACCCGGGGGCCACCTGCAGATGTCCCCGTGTCCCCCGATGTCTCTGTCCCCAGGCTTGGGGACATCTGAGGGGACACCCAGGGACACCTGCAGATGTCCCCATGTCCCCGATGTCTCTGTCCCCAGGCTTGGGGACATCTGAGGGGACACCCAGGGACACCTGCAGATGTCCCCGTGTCCCCGATGTCTCTGTCCCCAGGCTTGGGGACATCTGAGGGACACCCAGGGACACCTGCAGATGTCCCCATGTCCCCGATGTCTCTGTCCCCAGGCTTGGGGACATCTGAGGGGACACCCGGGGCCACCTGCAGATGTCCCCGCGCCCCTGATGTCTCTGTCCCCAGGCTTGGGACATCTGAGGGGACACCCAGGGACACCTGCAGATGTCCCCGCGCCCCTCATGTCTCTGTCCCCAGGCTTGGGGACATCTGAGGGGACACTCAGGGACACCTGGGGACACCCAGGACACGGGAAGGGACAGCGACCCCGAGGGACACTGGGGACATTGCCAGGTCACCGATGGCGCTGTCCCCGGGACTTGGGGACGCCCAGAAGGACACGCAGTGACACGGGACGGCCACGGGAGGGCGACAAAGACCGCGGTGACGCTCGGTGCCGCCTGGGGACACCCGGGGGGACACCGGGGCCACCCGCGGGTGTCCCCGCGGCCCTGACCGCGCCCGCCCCGCAGGAGACGACCAGCTGGAGGAGGAGAAGTGCCGAGCTGGAGTCGGAGATCGCCGAGCTGCGCAAGGAGAAGGAGCGCCTGGAGTTCGTGCTGGTGGCGCACGCCCCGGCCTGCAAGGTCCCTTCGAGGACGTCGGCGCCGCCGCGGCCGCCGTGGCCGTGCCCGCGGTGCCCGCCGCCGCCGCCGCCGCCGCGCCCGTCTCCTCCGAGGTGAGCAGCCCCGGCGAGGCCCCGCTGTCGCCGCCGCCGCCGCCGCCGCCGCCGCTGCCGTGGTTCCTCGCGCCGCAGGGCCCCGTGCCCGGCGCCCGCTGCTGGGGAGCCCCTAACGCGGCGCCCCCGCGTTTGTGTCCCCCCACCCAGAGGGAAACTCCTCCTCATCGTCCTCGTCATCCTCATCCTCCTCCTCATCCTCCCCGCGCGGAGCCTGGCGCCAGCGGCGGAGCGGCGGCAACGGCGGCGACCACCGGGGCTCCTCCTCCTCCTCCTCCTCGGACTGCCTGAGCTCCCCCTCGCTGCTCGCGTTGTGAACGGGGCGGCGGCGCTCGGTCGCCTCCGTGCGTCCCCTTTGTCGCCTCCAGGTGTCACTTTGTCCCCTCCAGGTGACACCTCCGCGTCACCCCCGCCCCGCCCGCCCGCCCGCCGGGCTTCGTCCTCCTCGGACCGCCCGAGCTGCCCCGAGCTCCTCGCGTTGTGAACGGGGAGAGGCGGCGCTTTGTCGCCTCCGTGTCCCCTTTGTCACCTCCAGGTGTCGCCTCCACCCTCTCCAGGTGGCGCTCGGTCACCTCCGTGTCCCCTTTGTCACCTCCGGGTGTCACCTTGTCACCTTCGCGGGGCTCCTCCTCCTCCTCCTCGGAACACCTGAGGTTGTGAACGGGACAGGTGGCGCTTGGTCACCTCTGTGTCCCCTTTGTCACCTCCGGGTGTCACTTTGTCACCTTCGCGGGGCTCCTCCTCCTCCTCGGACCACCTGAGCTCCCCCTCGCGTTGTGAACGGGACAGGTGGCGCTTGGTCACCTCTGTGTCCCCTTTTGTCACCTCCAGGTGACACCTCCAGGTCACCTCCACCTGTGCTGTTTTTTTTTGGTGGCTTGTTTGTTTGTTTGTTTGTTTGTTTCCACCCCCGGTTTTGGTGGGATTTTTTGTTTTTTTGGGTTTTTTTTTTTTCCCCCGGTTCTGGTGGGATTCGTTATTTTTCGCATATTTTTTCCCCCTGATTTTTTTTTTTTTTTTTTTTTTTTTTTGTGGGGGGGGGGGTTGGTTGTTTTTTTTTTTTGGCGCCGTTTTGGGCCGATCTGGTTCTTGTCACCCTCCTGGCGGGGGTCGCTCCGGATTCTTTGTCCCTTCTGGAGATGTCCCCACCCCGTTCAGCGCCTTCTCGTGGCGTCCCTGTCCCCTCGGAGGTGCCTGGAGATGCCACCACCCCATTCCCACCGCCCGCAGGAGCTTCCGTGTCACCCCGAGGTGACCGCGAGGGTCCCTCCAGGACCTCTGTCCCCCCGGAGATGTCCCAGCCCGTCCCTGGTGGCACCCGAGGTGTCCCCGAGCCCTCGCTGAGGGTCCCAGGAGGGTCCCGGTGCCATCTCCGCCCCTTTGGAGATGCCACCACCGCGTGTCCCCGTGCCCGCCCCAGAAGGTCCCCGTGTCATTTCTGTCCCCCTGGAGCTGGCCCGTGTCCCCCCCCGAGGGGCTCCAGGGGCCACCGCCGCCCTCTCCAGGTGTCACTTTGTCACCTGCACGTCCCCTGAGGGCCGCCAGGTGTCCCCTCCAGGTGCCACCAACCAGGTCGCCTCCAACTCTGTCACCTCCGCGTCCCGTCCAGGGGGTCCCCCCGCACCTCCAGGTGCCGCCTCCAGGTGTGTCCCACCTGTCCCCTCCCGTGTCCCCGCCCCCGCTTGGCCTTGGCTCCGCCCCCTTCCCCCCCCCCCCCCGTATATAAATCTATTTTGTTGCGCGGGAGATGTTTAATTTTTTATTATTAATTATATCGAGGATAATTATTGTTCGTGCCGTGTTCGTGCCCACCCGGGGGTCTCACCGCCCCCCCCCTCCCCCCCTCTCGGGGGTCTCTGCCCCTCCCCCACCCCCCCCCCCGGTCCGCGCTCGTTCCGCAACCCCCCCCCCCCCAAACGTGGCCAATAAAAGCTTGAGCGGCTCCCGCGGCCCCCGTGGTGTTTTTGGGGTGAATCGGGGAGGTTTTGGGGGGTCTGGGGGAGGTTTTGTGGGGTCTGGGGGAGATTTTGGGAGGTTTGGGGGAGGTTTTGGGGGTTTGGGGGGGTCTGGGTGAGATTTTGGGAGGTTTGGGGGAGGTTTTGGGGGTTTTGGGGGGTCTGGGGAGGTTTTGGGGGGTCTGGGGGAGATTTTGGGAGGTTTGGGGGAGATTTTGGGGGGTTTTGGGGGGTTCTGGGGGAAATGCCCCCGCTCGCCTGCAGTTCCGGCAGTGACCGCCAGGGGGGAGCGCGGGGAGAGGAACCGAGCGGGGGGCGCTCCCAGTTTGGGGGGGGGCGCTCCCAGTTTGGGGATTCTCTCCCAGTTTGGGGGATTCTCTCCCAGTTTGGTGTCAATTCTCTCCCAGTTCGGGAGATCCTGATCCCGGTTTTCAGGATCTCTCCCAGTTTTCGGGACTCCTTTCCCAGTTTCGGGACTCCTTTCCAGTTTTTGGGATTTGCCCCCAGTTTTTTTGGGATCCTCTCCCAATTTGTTTGTCCCAAATGTCCCAAAGTGTCCCGCGCCCCCTCCCAGCCTCGGTGTCCCCCCCTCCCGTCCCCCCTTTCCCGGCGCCCCCGTTCCTTTGCCGAGGCTGTCACCCCTCCCCAAATATCCCCAAAGTGTCCCCAAATATCCCCAAAGTGTCCCCAAACTGTCCCAAAAGTGTCCCCAAACTGTCCAAATTGTCCCCAAACTGTCCCAAAGTGTTCCAAACTGTCCCCAAACTGCCCCAAACTGTCCCAAACTGTCCTCCAAGTGTCCCAAACTGTCCCAAAGTGTCCCCAAACTGTCCCCAAACTGCCCCAAACTGTCCCAAACTGTCCTCCAAGTGTCCCAAACTGTCCCAAAGTGTCCCCAAACTGTCCCCAAAGTGTCCCCAAACTGTCCCCAAAGCGTGCCCCCCCCCCGCCCGGCGCCCCGTTCCCTTTCCCGGGGCCGCCGCTTCCGCCGCCGCCGCCGCTCCGGGGCTGACCCGGCGCCCCCGCTCCCGCTCCCGGTGCCGGTCCCGCCCTCGCCCCGGTCGCTCCGGGTATTTTTAGCTGTCGCCGCTGTCGCCTCTTCCTGCCTGGATCCCGATTTATTCCTGACCCGGGACAGGGGGGGGGACACACCCAAGTGTCGCCTCCCCCCCCCCCCCCCCCCCCGAATGTCCCCAGGGCTGTCCCCAAGCCCGGCAGGAGCCGCGGGAGGGGACGCGGTGGGGACTGTCCCCAAAGTGTCCCCAGGAACAGCAAGGCCACCACTGATTTATGGCAGCATTTACACACTGCGACAAACTGGGACAAACTGGGACCAACTGGGATGAACTGGGACGAACTGGGATGAACTGGGACCAACTGGGACGAACTGGGATGAACTGGGACTCAGGGATTCGGGGTGTTCCCGCGCCAGGAGATGTCCCCAACCTGTCCCCAAAGTGTCCCCAAGACAACAACACCTCCATTGATTTATGCAGCATTTACACACTGGGACCAACTGGGATGAACTGGGACGAACTGGGACGAACTGGGATGAACTGGGACCAACTGGGACGAACTGGGACGAACTGGGACTCAGGGATTCGGGGTGTTCCCGCGCAGGAGATGTCCCCAACCTGTCCCAAAGTGTCCCCAAGAACAACAACACCACCATTGATTTATGGCAGCATTTACACACTGGGACCAACTGGGGCGAACTGGGACCAACTGGGACAAACTGGGACCAACTGGGACCAACTGGGACTCAGGGATTTGGGGTGTTCCCGCCCGGGGGGATGTCCCCAAAGTGTCCCCAAGAACAACAACACCTCCATTGATTTATGGCATCATTTACACACTGGGACCAACTGGGGCGAACCGGGACGAACCGGGACGAGCCGGGACAAACCGGGAGGGGTCCCCCTGCCGGGCCCGTCACGGGGGCGGCCTGGCGGGGCCGCGGCGCGGGAGCCGCGGCAGCCGCAGCTGGAACGGGAGGCAGCGCACCGGGCGCGGCGCCGCCAGCTCGGCGAAGACGCGCGGCACCGGGGCGGCGCCGGGCCCGGTTCCGGTTCCGAGCCCCCGCCAGGTCCTGCAGCACCCCCAGGATCTCCCGGCGGGGCCCTGAGCCCGCAGGCCCCGCGCGTCCAGCAGCGCGGCCACGTGTCTGCGCCTAAGGGGACAGCGAGGGGACAATGAGGGGGGCAATAACGGGGGAACAATAACGGGACAATAACGGACAATAATGGGACAATGGCCACGTGTCTGCACCTAAGGGGACAGCGAGGGGGACAGTGAGGGGACAGCGAGGGGACAATAACGGGACAATGGCCCGGTCTGCGCCTGCGGGGACAGCGAGGGGACAATAACGGGACAATGAGGGGACAATAACGGGACAGTGAGGGGACAGTGAGGGGACTATAACGGGACAATAACGGGACAATGAGGGGACAATAATGGGACAGTGAGGGGACAATAACGGACAGTGAGGGGACAGTGAGGGGACAATAACGGGACAGTGAGGGGACAATAACGGGACAGTGAGGGGACAGTGAGGGGACTATAACGGGACAATAACGGGACAATGAGGGGACAATAATGGGACAGTGAGGGGACAATAACGGGACAGTGAGGGACAGTGAGGGGACTATAACGGGACAATAACGGGACAATAACGGGACAGTGAGGGGACAGCGAGGGGACAATAACGGGACAATGGCCACGTGTCTGCACCTGCAGGGACAGCGAGGGGACAATGGCACAACGAGGAGACAACAACGGACAATGACACCAGGGTGACAGCGAGGGACAATAACGGGGACAGTGAGGGGACAGTGAGGGGACAATACGGGACAATAACGGGACAATGAGGGGACAATAATGGGACAGTGAGGGGACAATAACGGGGACAGTGAGGGGACAGTGAGGGGACTATAACGGGACAATAACGGGACAATAACGGGACAATGAGGGGACAATAACGGGGACAATAACGGACAATGGCCACGTGTCTGCGCCTGCGGGGACAGCGAGGGGACAATGGCACAACGAGGAGACAACAACGGGAACAATGACACCAGGGTGACAGCGAGGGGACAATAACGGGGACAGTGGCACCGGGGGGACAATAACGGGGACACACCGGGGGGGGACAGCGAGGGGACAAAACCGGGAGGACAATAACGGGACAATGGCGCCGGGGGGGACAATAACGGGGACAACACCGGGGGTCAGCGGTGACAAAACCCCCCCGGAGCCGCGGCTGGGGCGGATTTTGGGCTCCGGCACCCCCAGGGTTCGCCCTGCCCCGATTTTCGGGGTCCCAGCCCCCAAATTTCGGGTTTAACCCCCCCAAGTCCCCCCTGTGCCCATGGCTGTCGCCATCCCCGGTGTCCCCGCGCATGTCCCCGGTGCCGGCTCGGGGCGGGGCCGCTGGCGCTCGGCCGGGGCCGTTTCCCGGCGGGGGCAGCGGGGCGGGCGCTGCCGGGAAGGGCCGGAGGGGCCGCGTCCGGTCCGGCCCCGCTCGGTCCCCCCGGGAGCGGCCGCGTCCGGTGCGGGCCCGCCGGGAAGGGCGGGGCAGCGCCGCGGTGTCACCCTCGGTTGTGTCACCCCGTCCGTGTCACCTCCTGGCTGTGGCACCCCCGCGGTGCCATCCCCGCGGTGTCACCCGCGGTTGTGTCACCCTCGCGGGGGTCCTGCAGCGTCACCCGGCCGTGTCACCCTGGTGCCATCCCTGGTTGTGTCGCCCCTATGGTGTCACCCCAGTGCCACCCCCGCGGTGCCACCCTCGTGTCCCCAGACCCACCGGACGTCGGGGAAGTCCCTGGCCAGGGCCCCGACCTCCATCTGCAGCGCGGCCGTGTCCTCCAGCACCAGCAGCTCCCGCAGCCGCGGCACCACCGAGTCCAGCCAGGGCGACGCCGAGTCCTGGGCACGGTGGGGACACCGCGGTGAGCGGCCGCGGCCGGGGCGGCCACCCGGTGTGGCACTGGTCGATGTCCCAGGGGTGCCACCCGGTGTGGCACTGGTCGATGTCCCAGGGTGTCACCCAACATGGCACCCAACGATGTCCCAGGGGTGTCACCCAACAGAGAAACCCAACACCCAGCGATGTCCCATGGGTGCCACCCGGTGTGGCACTGGTCGATGTCCCATGGGTGCCACCCAGTGTGGCACTGGTCGATGTCCCAGGGTGTCACCCAACATGGCACCCAACGATGTCCCATGAATGTCACCCAGTGTGGCAGTGGTCAATGTCACCCAACACCCAACGATGTCCCATGGGTGCCACCCAACCCAACACCGATCAAGGTGCCAGGGATGTCACCCAACCCATTAATGTCCCACGGGCGTCGCTCCACCCAATGATGTCACAGAGGTGTCACCCAACGTGGCACTGGTCAATGTCCCATGGGTGCCGCCCAGCCCAACGACCCAACACCCAACGATGTCCCGTGGGTGTCACCAAACCCAGCAGGGTCCCACAGATGTCACCCATCCGAATCGCCAGCGATGTCCCATGGGCGCCACCCAACCCAACCCAACCCAACCCAACCCAACAATGTCCCACAGGTGTCACCCAACCCAACCCCGTGATGTCCCATGGGTGTCACCCAACCCAACCCCGTGATGTCCCATGGGCGCCACCCAACCCAACCCCATGATGTCCCATGGGTGTCACCCACACGTGTCCCCCCTCCCACGGCCCTGGGTGGTCCCCGGGGGTCCCGGGGGTCTCACCAGGCGCGTGAAGAGCTCCCGGAGCTGCCGGGCCTCGTCCCCGAGCCGGGCGGCCACGCGGGCGCGCGCCTTGGCCGAGGCGCACACCAGGCGCCCCTGCAGCAGCGGCCGCACGTACTCGATGAGAACGCGGCGGTGCAGCTCGCTGACCAGCACCTGGCACGGCAGAAAGGTGTCACCACCACCTGGGGCCACGCCTGGTGGTGGCACCGTGGCCGTGGCGTCGCCTGGAGGGGCCACTATGCCCTTGGTGTCACCCAGTGGTCATTGCACCCATGGTGTCACCTGGAGCAGCGCCTGGTGATGTCACTGTGCCCACCTGGGGCCGCACCTGGTGGTGGCACCGTGGCCATGGTGTGACACGGAGCCACACCTGGTGGTGGCACCACACCTGTGGTGTCACCCAAAGCAGCACCCAGCAATGGCGCCGTGCCCACGGTGTCACCTGGAGTGGCACCCAATGGCGGCACTGCGGCCACCACGCCCATGGTGTCACCTGGAGCAGCACCTGGGCGTGGCCACCGTGCCCACCTTGGAGCCACGCCTGGTGGTGGCACTGCAGCCACCGTGCCCGTGGTGTCACCTGGAGCCACACCCGACAACGTCACCCAACTCCAATTCACACTGATGTCCCAGCGTCCCACAGCTGTTACCCAGCCCCTGATGTCCTGGTGTCCCCAGGTGTCCCAGGTGTCCCAGGTGTCCCCAGGTGTCCCCAGGTGTCCCCAGCTGTCCCAGCTGTCCCAGGTGTCCCCAGGTGTCCCAGGTGTCACACCTGGTGTGGCTCGGGGTGCAGCGGCCGCAGGGTCTGCGCGAAGCCGGTCACGAGCATCACGATGGCGTCGAAGGCGTCCGAGCTCGTCAGCCACTTGCGCTTCATCAGCTTCCCGAAGTGCGGCTGGGGGACGCGGGGACGCGGGGACGTCACCACGGGGGGCGCCCGGGCTGGCGCCCGCTGGTGGCACCGGCGATGGTGGGCACCGTGTGCCGTGGGTGTCACCAGCACAACCCAACCAACCCAACCCAACCCAACCCAACCCAACCCAACCAACCCAACCCAACCAACCCAACCCAACCAACCCAACCCAACCCAACCCAACCCAGCACCTGGTGATGGGCACCGTGTCCCATGGGTGCCACCAGCACAACCCAACCAACCCAACCCAACCAACCCAACCCAACCAACCCAACCCAGCACCCGATGATGGGCACCGTGTGCCGTGGGTGTCACCAGCACAACCCAACCAACCCAACCCAACCAACCCAACCCAACCCAACCCAACCCAGCACCCGATGATGGGCACCGTGTCCCATGGGTGTCACCAGCACAACCCAACCCAGAACCTCATGATGGCCACCGTGTCCCACAATTGTCACCCAACCCAACACCCAATGATGGCCATGATGTCCCAATGTTGTCACCTGATGATGGCCACCACGTCCCAGAAGTGTCACCAACCCAACCCAACCCAACCCAACGGCGGCCACCACGTCCCACAGTTGTCACCAACCCAACCCAACCCAACCCAACCCAACCACGGCCACCACGTCCCAGAAGTGTCACCAACCCAACCCAACCCAACCCAACCCAACGGCGGCCACCACGTCCCACAGTTGTCACCAACCCAACCCAACCCAACCCAACCCAACGGCGGCCACCACGTCCCACAGTTGTCACCAACCCCACGCCCCCAGGTGTCCCCTGCCACCCCCGGCGCCACCTTGAGCTCCTCGAAGAGCCGCCGCGTCAGGAGGTGGCCGCACGCCCGCGTCACCCTGTCCAGCGCCGCGTGCGCCTGCCGCCGCGGCCCCTCGCTCTCGGCGTGCCCGAACTGCGCCAGCCGCTCCGCGAACGCCCTGGCGGCGACACCGGGTGACGCCGGGGTGACATCACGGCGTCACCCCCCCCCCCCCCGGGGACACCTGGGACGGGTGCGGCGGCCTCACCTGAGCGGCGGGCAGCAGTTGGCCAGGGCGATGGCGCGGCCGGGCGTGGCCTCGGGGGGCGGCGCCTCACCGGGCGCGTCCAGGAACCGCTCGACCTTGCGCTGGAAGCTGGAAGGGGACGGCGGCGTCACCGGGGCGCGGTGGTGGCACTGCCGGGGGGCGGCATCATCCCGCGGGGGATGTGGCCTTCGGGTCACCTGGCGCGTCCCCGTGTCCCCCAGGGTGTCCCCAGCGTGTCCCCAGGGTGTCCCCATGTCCTGTGTCACATCCTGGTGTCCCCAAGGTGTCCCCAAGGTGTCCCTGGGTGTCCCCAGGGTGTCCCCATGTCCTGTGTCACATCCTGGTGTCCCCAAGGTGTCCCCAGGGTGTCCCCAGGGTGTCCCCAGGGTGTCCCCATGTCCCTGCAGCCCTGGCCTCGTCCTGCGTCACATCCTGGTGTCCCCACGTCCCCCAGAGTGTCCCCAAGGTGTCCCCTGAATGTCCCCAGGGGCGTCCCCACCGTGTCCCCATGTCCTGTCCTCTGTCACATCCCGGTGTCCCCAGGGTGTCCCCATGTCCCGTTCTGTGTCACATCCCGGTGTTCCCACATCTCCCAAGGTTTTCCCAATGTCCCCAAGGTGTCCCCAAGGTGTCCCCAGGTGTCCCCCAGGTGTCCCCCAGGTGTCCCCAAGGTGTCCCCAGGTGTCCCCCAGGTGTCCCCATGTCCCCAGGTGTCCCCAGGTGTCCCCAGGTGTCCCACCTGTGCAGGAAGGCCACCAGCACTCCCAGCAGGCTGTGCGCCATCTCCCAGTGTCCCCAAGGTGTCCCCATGTCCCCCATGTCCCCCAGGTGTCCCCCAGGTGTCCCCCAGGTGTCCCCAAGGTGTCCCCAGGTGTCCCCCAGGTGTCCCCATGTCCCCCAGGTGTCCCCCAGGTGTCCCCAGGTGTCCCACCTGTGCAGGAAGGCCACCAGCACTCCCAGCAGGCTGTGCGCCATCTCCCAGTGTCCCCAAGGTGTCCCCATGTCCCCCATGTCCCCCAGGTGTCCCCAGGTGTCCCCAGGTGTGCCCAGGTGTCCCCCAGGTGTCCCCAGGTGTCCCCCAGGTGTCCCCAGGTGTCCCCAAGGTGTCCCCAGGTGTCCCCCAGGTGTCCCCAGGTGTCCCCCAGGTGTCCCCAGGTGTCCCCAGGTGTCCCCAGGTGTCCCACCTGTGCAGGAAGGCCACCAGCACTCCCAGCAGGCTGTGCGCCATCTCCCAGTGTCCCCAAGGTGTCCCCATGTCCCCCATGTCCCCCAGGTGTCCCCCAGGTGTCCCCAGGTGTGCCCAGGTGTCCCCAAGGTGTCCCCCAGGTGTCCCCCAGGTGTCCCCAGGTGTCCCCCAGGTGTCCCCCAGGTGTCCCCAGGTGTCCCACCTGTGCAGGAAGGCCACCAGCACTCCCAGCAGGCTGTGCGCCATCTCCCGGCCGAACTCGGGGGTCACCTGGGGGGCTCGGTCCACGTGCGCCCGCAGCAGCTGCGGGGACAGGGACAGCGTGGGGACAGGGACAGCATGGGGACAGGGACAGCGTGGGGACAGGGACAGCGTGGGGACAGGGACAGCGTGGGGACAGGGACAGGGACAGCGTGGGGGCAGGGACAGCGTGGGGACAGGGACAGGGACAGCGTGGGGGCAGGGACAGCGTGGGGACAGGGACAGGGACAGCGTGGGGACAGGGACAGCGTGGGGACAGGGACAGGGACAGTGTGGGGACAGGGACAGGGACAGGGACAGTGTGGGGACAGGGACAGCGTGGGGACAGGGACAGGGACAGCGTGGGGGCAGGGACAGCGTGGGGACAGGGACAGGGACAGCGTGGGGACAGGGACAGTGTGGGGACAGGGACAGTGTGGGGACAGGGACAGGGACAGGGACAGTGTGGGGACAGGGACAGCGTGGGGACAGGGACAGTGTGGGGACAGGGACAGGGACAGGGACAGTGTGGGGACAGGGACAGCGTGGGGACAGGGACAGCGTGGGGACAGGGACAGGGACAGCGTGGGGACAGGGACAGGGACAGCATGGGGACAGGGACAGGGACAGGGACAGCGTGGGGACAGGGACAGGGACAGCGTGGGGACAGGGACAGGGACAGCATGGGGACAGGGACAGGGACAGGGACAGCGTGGGGACAGGGACAGCGTGGGGACAGGGACAGCGTGGGGACAGGGACAGCATGGGGACAGGGACAGGGACAGCATGGGGACAGGGACAGGGACAGGGACAGCGTGGGGACAGGGACAGCGTGGGGACAGGGACAGGGACAGCATGGGGACAGGGACAGGGACAGGGACAGCGTGGGGACAGGGACAGCGTGGGGACAGGGACAGGGACAGCATGGGGACAGGGACAGGGACAGGGACAGCGTGGGGACAGGGACAGCATGGGGACAGGGACAGGGACAGGGACAGCGTGGGGACAGGGACAGCATGGGGACAGGGACAGGGACAGCGTGGGGACAGGGACAGAGTGGGGACCGGGACAGCGTGGGGACAGGGACACTGTGGGGACAGGGACAGCGTGGGGACAGGGACAGGGACAGGGACAGCGTGGGGACAGGGACAGCGTGGGGACAGGGACAGGGACAGCGTGGGGACAGGGACAGGGACAGGGACAGCGTGGGGACAGGGACAGTGCCACCATGGGGACAGGGACAGCGTGGGGACAGGGACAGCGTGGGGACAGGGACAGGGACAGCGTGGGGACAGGGACAGCGTGGGGACATGGACAGCGTGGGGACAGGGACAGCATGGGGACAGGGACAGTGTGGGGACAGGGACAGGGACAGCGTGGGGACAGGGACAGGGACAGCGTGGGGACAGGGACAGGGACAGGGACAGGGACAGCGTGGGGACAGGGACAGCGTGGGGACAGGGACAGGGACAGCGTGGGGACAGGGACAGCGTGGGGACAGGGACAGTGTGGGGACAGGGACAGGGACAGCGTGGGGACAGGGACAGCGTGGGGACAGGGACAGTGTGGGGACAGGGACAGGGACAGGGACAGCGTGGGGACAGGGACACCGTGGGGACAGGGACAGCGTGGGGACAGGGACAGCGTGGGGACAGAGACAGTGTGGGGACAGGGACAGCGTGGGGACATGGACAGCGTGGGGACAGTGCCATCATGGGGACAGGGACACCATGGGGACAGGGACAGTGCCACCATGGGGACAGGGACACCATGGGGACAGGGACACCGTGGGTCTGGGGACATGGCCACCATGGCTGTGGGGACAAGGCCATGATGTCCCCTGAGTTGTGGGGACAAGGACGCCACAGGTGTGGGGACACAACCACGGTGGCGTCCCCTGAGGCATGGTGACACCGCCACTGCCACAGTGTCCCCTTGGCCACCACTGTCCCCTCACGGCTGTCACTGCCACCGTGTCCCCAGCTGCCACCCCAGGGGACAGGGACAAGGTGGTGGCACTGCCACACGCAGATGGGGACAGGGACAATCCCTGGTGGTGGCACTGCCACACCCCGGTGCCACCCCAGGGGACAGGGACAAACCCCGGTGACACGCGTGGCCAGCCCGTCCTCCATGTCCTGGCTGGTGACATCCTCGGGCCACCTGTCCTCGCTGAGCTGCAGCTCCTGCGCCACGGCCACCTCCACCTTGGCCTGCCGGGGGACATTGGGGACACCGTGGGCACGCCGCTGTCCCCAAATGTCCCCACAATGTCCCCAATGTCCCCCCAGTGTCCCCAGTGTCCCCAATCTCCCAATGTCCCCAATCCCCCCAATGTCCCCAATGTCCCCAATGTCCCCAATGCCCCCAGTGTCCTCAATGTCCCCAATCCCTGCAGTGTCCTCAATGTCCCCTCAATGTCCCCAATGTTCCCAATGTCCCCGATGTCCCCGATGTCCCCAATGTCCCCCTGATGTCCCCAATGTCCCCAATATCCCCCCAATGTCCTCAATGTCCCCAATGTTCCCAATGTCCCCGATGTCCCCGATGTCCCCACTGTCCCCACCTTCACCGCGGCAATGCAGGATCTCTCCAGGTCCCGCTGGGTCTCGGGGGGCAGGAGGGGCCCCAATTCCTGCGCCCGCAGCAGCGCCCCCACCTCGGGGTGCCCCAGAACCTCCCTGGGGACAGTGGGGACATTGGGGACATTGGGGACATCAGGGACATTGGGGACATTGGGGACATTGGAGGGATTGGGGACACTGGGGACAGTGGGGACATCGGGGACGTGGGGCAGACTTTGAGGTTCCCGGGTGTCTCACCTGGGGTGGGCGTCGCTACAGGGCACATTTTGGGGCAGCCATTTCTATGGGGCAGATTTTGGGGTGTCTCACCTGAGCTGGGTGTGTCTGTGAGCACATTCCCGGGTGTCTCACCTGGGCTGGGTGTGTCTGTGAGCACATTTCTGGGTGTCTCACCTGAGCTGGGTGTGTCTGTGAGCACATTCCTGGGTGTCTCACCTGGGGTGGGCGTCGCTACGGGGCACATTTTGGGGCAGCCATTTCTATGGGGCAGATTTTGGGGTGTCTCACCTGAGCTGGGTGTGTCTGTGAGCACATTCCTGGGTGTCTCACCTGGGGTAGGCGTTGCTATGGGGCACATTTGGGGGCAGCCATTTCTATGGGGCAGATTTTGGGGTGTCTCACCTGGGGTGGGCGTACCTGTGAGCACATTTCTGGGCGTCTCACCTGGGGTAGGCGTTGCTGTGCCAGTCCAGCAGCAGGTACATCTCGGCCACGTCCAGCGGCCGCTGCGCCAGCGCCGTCACCTGCTGCCCCAGCGCGCGGTGGTACCCGCGGGCGTAGACCCCCGTGGCCCCCCACTCGGGCGGGTACTCGGGGGCCACGCGGCCCCTCACGACCCCCAGGTCCCCCACCACCCTCGCGGCCAGCGCGGCCAGCCTGGCCCCCAGCCCGCCCGCCGGCGCCACCTGCGCCAGCCGCTCCCCGGCCGCCCGGGCCACGGCTTCGTGCCAGCGCCGCCGCAGCGCCCGCGGCCGCCCCGGGCGCGCCCCCGGCGGGCACCGAGCGTCCGCCGCCTCCTCCTGCTCCAGCACGGCCACCACGGCGCGCAGCGGCGCCAGCGCGGCGGGCGGCGGCGACGCCACCGACTCGGCCACCACGGCCCAGAGCTGCGACAGCAGCGCCCGGTACAGCAGGGCCACGTCCCGGGCGCGGCGGCCGCCGGCGGGCACCGGGGACGGCGGCGGGGACGAGGAGGAGGAGGAGGATGGCGGGGACGGGGAGGAAGGAGCGGGCGAGGGAGGGCGCGACGGGGACAGCGAGCACTCGGCCTCCAGCGCGATGATCTGGGCGTCCGCGGCCACCAGGTGCCGGCGCTGGATGAGCTCCAGGATCTCCAGCACTGCGGGGACACGGAGGGGACACCGGGGTGGCACCGTGGGCGCAGGGCCACCTCTGGTGTCACCATGCCCGTGTCACCATGCCCGTGTCCCCTGTCACCATCCCCGTGTCCCCCATTCCCGCGTCCCTGTCGCCATCCCCGTGTCCCTGTCACCATCCCCGTGTGCGTCCCCTGTCACCATCCCCATGTCCCCCATCCCCGTGTCACCATCCCTGTGTCCCTGTCACCATCCCCGTGTCACCCTGTCCCTGTGTCCCATCCGCTGTCCCTAAGCCCCCTGTTCACCTCATGTCCCTAAATCCCCTGCCCCTCTGTCCCTTGTCACCATCCCCGTGTCCCTGTCCCTGTGTCCCATCCCCTTGTCCCTGTGTCCCCATCCCCTTGTCCTCATGTCCCCTGTCACCATCCCTGTGTCCCCATGTCCCTGTGTCCCCATCCCCTTGTCCTCCTGTCCCTTGTCACCGCCCCTGTGTCCCCGTCCCTGTGTCCCCTGTTCCCATCCCCATGTCCCCGTCCCTCTCTCCCCTGTCCTCCTGTCCCTTGTCACCGTCCCCTGTCCCTGACCCCCTGACCCCGTGACCCCATGACCCCATGCCCTGTCCCCATCAATGTCCCCAAGCCCCCCTGGTGTCCCCACTCACCGGACAGCAGCTCCCGGTCCCTGTCCCGGTCCCTGTCCCCAAGCCCCCCCGTGTCCCCCTGTCCCCCGCTGTCCCCTCGGTGTCCCCCCGGTGTCCCCACTCACCGGACAGCGGCTCCCGGTCCCTGTCCCTCTCAGTGTCCCCAAGCCCCCCGATGTCCCCTCAATGTCCCCAAGCCCGGACTCACCGGACAGCGGCTCCCGGTCCCTGTCCCGGTCCCTGTCCCCAAGCCCCCCCGTGTCCCCCTGTCCCCCGCTGTCCCCTCGGTGTCCCCCTGTCCCCACTCACCAGACAGCGGCTCCCGGTCCCTGTGCCCCATTGTCCCCAATCCCCCCGGTGTCCCCGGTGTCCCCAATCCCCCCGGTGTCCCCACTCACCGGACAGCGGCTCCCGGTGCCTCTCCCGCTCCCCGCCGCCGTCCCTGTCCCTGTCCCCTCGATGTCCCCTCAATGTCCCCGTGTCCCTCCCTGTCCCCACTCACCGGACAGCGGCTCCCGGTGGCTCTCCCGGTCCCTGTCCCCCATTGTCCCCAATCCCCCCGGTGTCCCCGGTGTCCCCGGTGTCCCTAATCCCCCCGGTGTCCCCACTCACCGGACAGCGGCTCCCGGTGCCTCTCCCGCTCCCCGCCGCCGTCCCGCTCTCTCCCGCCGCTCTCCCGCCGCTCCCCCGCCGCTCCCTCGGCGCCGTCCCCCGCCGGTGCCTCCGCCGGCGCCCCCCGCTCGGCGCCGCGCTGTCCCCACGGGCCCAGGGCCAGCCTCAGCAGCGACCCCCGCTTGCCGCCCCCCGCCTCCTCCGGGGCTCTCCGCGCCGCCCCCGCGTCCTCGGAGCGGCGCCGCCCGCGGGGGTCGCGGAGGCGGCGGAGGCCGAAGGGCCCCCCCAGGTGCCCCCCCAGGTGCCCCCCCAGCCCCACCAGCCCGCCCAGGGTGGCGCGGCGGCGGCGGCGACCCTCGGGGTCCGCCGAGAACGGGTCCCGGTCCGGCTCCTCCGGGGGTCTCCGCAGCAGCGGCATGGCCGGGGGGCGCCGGGGACACCGGGGGGGATCGGGGGGACACCGGGGGGACAGCGGAGGGGACAGCGAGGGGACAGCGGAGGGGACAGCGGGGATAGCACCGAGGGGACAGCGGGGATGGCACCGGGGGGATCGGGGGGACACCGGGGGCACAGCGGGGATGGCACCGAGGGGACAGCGAGGGGACACCGAGGGGACACCGGAGATACCGAGGGGACACCGAGGGGACAGCGGGGATGGCACCGAGGGGACAGCGAGGGGACAGCGAGGGGGACACCGAGGGGACACCGGGGATGGCACCGGGGGGACAGCGAGAGGACACCGAGGGGGACACGGAGGGGACAGCGAGGGGACAGCGGGGATGGCACCGAGGGGACAGCGAGGGGACACCGGGGGGACAGCGAGGGGGACAGCGAGGGGACAGCGAGGGGACACCGGGGGGACAGCGAGGGGGACAGCGGAGGGGACACCGAGGGGACACGGAGGGGACACGGAGGGGACACGGAGGGGACGCAGCAGAGCGGGAGGACGGAGACCCCCGGGAGCGGCGCGGGGGTCCGGGGGCACCGGGAGCGGCTGTGGTGACACCGGCGGTGGCTGTGGTGACACCGGTGGCTCCGGCGGCTTTAGCGGTGGCGGCAGCGGTGACACCGGCGGTGGCTGCGGTGACACTGGTGACACTGGCTGCGCTGCGGTGACACCGGCGGTGGCTGCGGTGACACTGGTGACACTGGCTGCGCTGCGGTGACACCGTGGCCGCTGCCCGCGTTTCCTGAGGAAGCGCCGCCCCGGAGGGGCCTCCCCGGCCGGGCAGGGTCAGCCCCGGTTCCGCTCCGGGGAGGGGGGACACGGGGGGGACCGGGAGGGGACAGCGGGGACCGGGAGGGGACAGCGGGGAGGGGACACCGGGATGGGGACAGTGGGGACAGTGGGGACAGCGGGGACAGCGGGGACAGCGGGATGGGAGCCAGGGGACGGCGAGAGGGGACCCCGGGGACAGTGTGGGGACATTGGGCACACGGAGGGGACAGCGGGGACCGGGAGGGGACAGCGGGGAGGGGACAGTGGGGACAGCAGGGACACCGGAACGGGGCCCTGGGGACGCCGGGATGGAACCGCGGTGACACCTGGGAGGGGGCGTGGGTGACACAGGCGACCCCAGGTGTGACGCGGGTGACCCCAGGTGTGCCCCACGTGACCCCACAGGTGACACAGGTGTGACACAGGTGCGACACGGAGGTGACACGAGTGACGCAGGTGGCCTCGAGGGTGACACAGGTGGCACAGATGGCTTCAGGTGTGACACGGGTGACCCCAGGTGTGACACGGGTGACCCCAGGTGTGACAGGGAGGCGATCTGGGTGACCCCACAGGTGACCCCACAGGTGACCCCACGTGACCCCAGGTGTGACACAGGTGACCCCCACGTGACCCCAGGTGTGACACAGGTGACCCCCGCCCGCCCCACGTGACCCCTCCCCCGTCAATCGCCCATCAAACCCCGCTCTCCCTCCCCATTGGCCAGAGCGCAGCCAATCACCGCTCACCACCCTCCTTTAACCCCGCCCCCCTCAGGGGGCGTGCCCATCTGTCTCCATGCCGCAACGCCGCCTCCCGATTGGCCCTCTCCCCTCCGTGGGCGTGGCCAAGCCCTCAGAACCGCTCTCCTTTTACGGTCAAAGCCCCGCCCACTCCGTCACCGCCCCGCTTCCGGTTCCGGCGCCATGGCCGCCATGGCCGCCCCGGCCCGGCCCCCCCGGTAACGGCAACGGGAACGGGACCCCCCCCCCCCCCCGCCCCCGCAACCCCGGTAACGGGACCGCCCCTTCCGGTGCCCCCCGGTGCCGCCTTCCGGTGCCCCCCGGGCCGGGACCATGTCCTCGCGCTCCGCCCTGGCGGCGGGCAACGAGCGGAACGCGGACACGGTGAGAGCGTGAGGGGGGAGCGCACGGGGGTAGGCCTGACCGGGGTGGGGGGGACCGGGGAGGACCGGGAGGGACCGGGAGGGGGCTCGGGGATACCGGGGGGGCACCGGGGGCACCGGGAGGGGTCTGGGGTCCCACTCTGAGATTTTGGGGGGGGGGGGGTCTCAGGGGTTTTTGGGTGGGGGTCTCACCCCCCCTGAGATTATTTTGGGTGGGGTCTCGGGGGGTGACCCCATAATCCGGGTGGGGGTCTCGCTGGGGTAACTGGGGTGGGCGTCCCAAGGGTGGCATTGTCATTTGGGGAGGGGTCTCACTGTGACATTGAACTGGGGGCTGTGATAATCTGGGGAGGGGTCTCACTGTGACATTGAACTGGGGGGCTGTGATAATTTGGGGAGGGGTCTCACTGTGACATTGAACTGGGGGCTGTGATAATCTGGGGAGGGGTCTCACTGTGATAT
Source organism: Melospiza melodia melodia (assembly GCF_035770615.1). NCBI lineage: Eukaryota > Metazoa > Chordata > Aves > Passeriformes > Passerellidae > Melospiza > Melospiza melodia. Next base: position 73,079 of record NW_026948572.1, read on the forward strand.
TTTGTGTGGGGATCTCCCTGTGGTGTTTCGGGGAGGGGTCTCGCTGTGATATTAGTTTGGGGAGGGGTCTCACGGCGATAGTTGGGGACTGTGATAATTTGGGGAGGGGTCTCACAGTGATAATTGGGGACTGTGATAATTCGGGGAGGGGTCTCACAGTGATAATTTGAGTGAGAGTCTCACAGTGACATTAATTTGGGGAGGGGTCTCACTGTGATATTTTGTGTGGGATCTCTCTGTGGTATTTTGGGGAGGGGTCTCACAGTGATAATTGGGGTCAATGTCTAACCGTGATATATTAATTTGGGGAGGGGTCTCACTGGGATATGTTAATTTGGGGAGGGGTCTCACAGTGATAATTGGGGTCTCACTGGGATATGTTAATTTGGGGAGGGGTCTCGCAGTGATAATTGGGGTCTCACTGTTCTATTAATTTGGGGAGGGGTCTCGCAGTGATATGTTAATTTGGGGAGGGGTCTCGCAGTGATAATTGGGGTCTCACTGTTCTATTAATTTGGGGAGGGGTCTCGCAGTGATAATTGGGGTCTCACTGTTCTATTAATTTGGGGAGGGGTCTCGCAGTGATATGTTAATTTGGGGAGGGGTCTCGCAGTGATAATTGGGGTCTCACTGGGATATGTTAACTTGGGGAGGGGTCTCGCAGTGATAATTGGGGTCTCACAGTGATATATTAATTTGGGGAGGGGTCTCGCAGTGATAATTGGGGTCTCACTGTTCTATTAATTTGGGGAGGGGTCTCGCAGTGATAATTGGGGTCTCACTGTTCTATTAATTTGGGGAGGGGTCTCGCAGTGATAATTGGGGTCTCACAGTGATATGTTAATTTGGGGAGGGGTCTCACACATCTCTCCCCCCCCCCACAGCCGGGCCCGGGGGGCAGCGCCCGCCCCGACAAGCCCCCTCCCCCCGGGGCCGCTTGGTGCGGGCGGGGGTCCGGGGCCGCCCCTCCCCCGCCGCGGGGGGGCCGGAACTCGCTGGGGGGGGGGTCCGAGGAGCCCCCTCCCCACGTGGGCAACTACCGCCTGCTGCGCACCATCGGCAAGGGCAACTTCGCCAAGGTCAAGCTGGCGCGGCACGTGCTCACCGGCAGAGAGGTGGGGAGGGGTCTCTGGCATTTGGGGAGGGGTCTTTGGGGGGATTTGAGGGGGTTTTGGGGGTCTCGGGGGGCATTTGGGGCACCACGGGCGAGGGCAGCTTGGCCAGGGTCAGGCTGGCGCGGCACGTGCTCACCGGCAGAGAGGTGGGCGGGGGTCCCGGGCATTTGGGGAGGGGGCTTGAGGTGATTTTGGGGGGTTTTGGGGGAATTTGGGGGGATTTGAGGGGGTTTCGGGGGGTTTTGAGGGGGTTTCGGGGGTCTCGGGGGGATTTGGGGTGGTGGGAGGGGGGGCTATGGGGCGATTTGAGGAGAGGGGACAGGGCTCAGTGGGGATTTGAGGGGGTTTAGGGGGGATTTGGGGGGATTTGAGGGGGTTTTGGGGGGTTTCGGGGGTCTCGGGGGGGATTTGGGGTGGTGGGAGGGGGGGCTATGGGGCGATTTGAGGAGAGGGGAGAGGGCTCAGTGGGGATTTGAGGGGGTTTAGGGGGGATTTGGGATTTGGGGAGGGGGCTTGAGGTGATTTTGGGGGGATTTGAGGGGGTTTTGAGGGGGTTTTGGGGGGATTTGAGGGGGTTTTGGGGGGTTTCGGGGGGTTTTGAGGGGGTTTCGGGGGTCTCGGGGGGGATTTGGGGTGGTGGGAGGGGGCTCAGTGGGGATTTGAGGGGGTTTTGGGGGGATTTGAGGGGGTTTTGCGGGGGCTTAGAGGGGATTTGGGGTGGTGGGAGGGGGCTCAGGCATTTGGGGAGGGGGTTATGAGGTGATTGAGGGCTGTGGGAGGGGGCTCAGGGTTTTGGGGAGGGGGCTCGGGCAGGATTTGGGGTGATTTGAGGGGGTTCAGGGGGGATTTGGGGTTTGGGGAGGGGGCTCAGGCATTTGGGGAGGGGGTTATGAGGTGATTGAGGACTGTGGGAGGGGGCTCAGGGGGGATTTGGGGGTCCCAGGAGGGTCTCAGGTGAATTTGGGGAGGGGTCTCAGCTGAATTTGGGGACAATATGAGGTGAATTTGGGGAGGAGTCTCAGCTGAATTTGGGGAGGGGTCTCGGGGGATCCCAGGAGAATTTGGGGAGGGGTCTCCGGGGTCCCCTCAGCGCCCCCTCCCCAATTTCAGGTCGCCATCAAAATCATCGACAAGACCCAGCTGAACCCCACCAGCCTGCAGAAGGTGGGGAGGGGTCCTGGGGGCTTTGGGGAGGGGTCTCCTCGTTTGGGGAGGGGTCTCCTCGTTTGGGGAGGGGTCTCCTCAGTTGGGGAGGGGTCTCCTCGTTTGGGGAGGGGTCTCCTCGTTTGGGGAGGGGTCTCCTCAGTTGGGGAGGGGTCTCCTCGTTTGGGGAGGGGTCTCCAGCCCCCCCTGACCCTTTTCCCCCCTCCTCAGCTTTTTCGGGAAGTTCGGATCATGAAGGGGCTGAACCACCCCAATATCGGTGAGAGAAATGGGGAGGGGTCCCTAAAATTGGGGAGGGGTCCTGGAATTGGGGAGGGGTCCCAAAATGGGGTCCTGGAAATGGGGAGGGGTCCCTGGAATTTGGGGAGGGGTCCCAAAATGGGGAGGGGTCCCTGGATTTTGGGGAGGGGTCCTGGAAATGGGGTTGGGATCGTGAAGGGGCTGAACCACCCCAATATCGGTGAGAGAAATGGGGAGGGGTCCCTAAAATTGGGGAGGGGTCCTGGAATTGGGGAGGGGTCCCCAAAATGGGGTCCTGGAAATGGGGAGGGGTCCCTGGAATTTGGGGAGGGGTCCCAAAATGGGGAGGGGTCCTGGAAATGGGGTTGGGATCGTGAAGGGGCTGAACCACCCCAATATCGGTGAGAGAAATGGGGAGGGGTCCCTAAAATTGGGGAGGGGTCCTGGAATTGGGGAGGGGTCCCAAAATGGGGTCCTGGAAATGGGGAGGGGTCCCTGGAATTTGGGGAGGGGTCCCAAAATGGGGAGGGGTCCCTGGATTTTGGGGAGGGGTCCTGGAAATGGGGTTGGGATCGTGAAGGGGCTGAACCACCCCAATATCGGTGAGAGAAATGGGGAGGGGTCCCTGAAATGGGGTCCTGGAATTGGGGAGGGGTCCCCGAAATGGGGTCCTGGAAATGGGGAGGGGTCCTCAAATTGGGGAGGGGTCCCCGAAATGGGGTCCTGGAAATGGGGAGGGGTCCTCAAATTGGGGAGGGGTCCCCGAAATGGGGTCCTGGGGGTGGGGAGGGATCCCAAAATGGGGAGGGGTCCTGGGAGGGGGGGTCCCAAAAATGGGGAGGAGTCATGGAATTGGGGAGGGGTCCCAGAATTGGGCAGGGGTCTCTGTAATTTGGGGAGGGGTCCCCAGAATTTGGGGAGGGGGTCCCAGGGGTGGGCAGGGGTCTCTGTAATTTGGGGAGGGGTCCCCAGAATTTGGGGAGGGGTCCCTGACGCCCCCCGTGTCCCCCCCCCCCCCCCCCCCCGTTGCAGTGAAGCTCTTTGAGGTGATCGAGACGGAGAAGACGCTGTACCTGGTCATGGAGTACGCCAGCGCAGGTGAGGGCACACCTGGGACACACCTGGGGGGGCTTTGGGGACACCTGGGGGACACCTGAGACACACCTGGGGACACTTGGGGGGGCTTTGGGGACACCTGGGGACACCTGGGGACAGAGAAGACGCTGTACCTGGTCATGGAGTACGCCAGCGCAGGTGAGGGCACACCTGGGACACACCTGGGGGGGCTTTGGGGACACCTGGGGGACACCTGAGACACACCTGGGGACACTTGGGGGGCTTTGGGGACACCTGGGGGACACCTGAGACACACCTGGGGACACTTGGGGGGGCTTTGGGGACACCTGGGGACACCTGGGGACAGAGAAGACGCTGTACCTGGTCATGGAGTACGCCAGCGCAGGTGAGGGCACACCTGGGACACACCTGGGGACACACCTGGGGACACCTGGGGACACTGGGGACACCTGGGGACACCTGGGGACACCAAGACTGACACCTTGGGGACACCTGAGACACCTGAGACACACCTGGGGACACCTGGGGACAACCTGAGACACACCTGGGGACACCTGGGGACACCAAGACTGACACCTTGGGGACACCTGGGGACACCTGAGACACACCTGGGGACACCAAGACTGACACCTGGGGGGACATTGGGGACACCTGGGGACACCTGAGACACACCTGGGGACACCTGGGGACAGCCTGAGACACACCTGGGGACACCAAGACTGACACCTTGGGGACACCTGGGGACACCTGAGACACACCTGGGGACACCTGAGACACCTGAGACACACCTGGGGACACCTGAGACACCTGAGACACACCTGGGGACACCTGGGGACACCAAGACTGACACCTTGGGGACACCTGGGGACACCTGAGACACACCTGGGGACACCAAGACTGACACCTGGGGGGACATTGGGGACACCTGGTGGGGCTTTGGGGACACCTGGGGACACCAAGATCCCTCTGTGTGTGTCCCCCCAGGTGAGGTGTTCGATTACCTGCTGTGGATTTGGGGGGATTTTTGGGAGGATATTTTGGGATGATATTTTGGATGATATTTTGGGAGTTTTTGAGGGATATTTGGGATGATATTTTGGGGATATTTTGGGAGTTTTTGAGGGATATTTGGGATGATGTTTTGGGGATATTTTGGGAGTTTTTGAGGGATATTTGGGATGATATTTTGCGGATGTTTTTGGGTATTTTTGGGGATATTTTGGGGTGTCCTCACCCAGGTGTGTCCCCCCCCAGGTGAGGTGTTCGATTACCTGGTGTCCCACGGGAGGATGAAGGAGAAGGAGGCGCGGGCCAAGTTCAGACAGGTGGGGACATTTTGGGGGGTTCGGGGACATTTTGGGGGGTTTGGGGACATCCCGGGGGGCTTGGGGACATCAGGGATGGGTTGGGGACATCCTGAGGGGGTTTGGGGACATTTTGGAGAGATTTGGGGACATCAGGGATGGGTTGGGGACATCTCTGAGGGGTTGAGGACATCTGTGAGGGCTTGGGGACATCAGGGATGGGTTGGGGACACTCTGGAGAGTTTTGGGGACATCTGTGAGGGGTTGGGGACATCAGGGATGGGTTGGGGACATCAGGGAGGTTTGGGGACATTTTGGAGAGATTTGGGGACATCAGGGATGGCTTGGGGACATCTGTGAGGGCTTGGGGACATCAAGGATGGGTTGGGGACATTCTGGAGAGTTTTGGGGACATCTGTGAGGGGTTGGGGACATCAGGGATGGGTTGGGGACGTCACGGGGGGGCTTGGGGACATCAAGGATGGCTTGGGGACATGAAGGACGGGTTGGGGCCACTGTGGGGACCCGCGGTGACAGTGCCACCCGTGTCCCCAGATCGTCTCGGCCGTGCACTACTGCCACCAGAAGAACATCGTGCACAGGGACCTCAAGGTGGGACACGGGGCCGGGGACACGGGGGTGGCACCACGTGTCCCTGTCCTGGTGTCACCGTCCCCGCGTCCGTCCTGGTGTTCCAGTGTCCGTCCTGGTGGCATTGTCCCCATCCCGATGTCCCCGTGTCCCTGTCCTGGTGTCCTTGTCCCTGTGTCCATCCCGGTGTCCTGGTGTCCCTGTGCTGCTGTCCCCATGTCCCTCATGATGTCCCCACTGATGTCCCCAAATGTCCCCAGGCCCAGAACCTGCTGCTGGACACCAAAGCCAACATCAAGATCCCATCCCAGTGTCCCCATCCCAGTGTCCCTGTCCCAATGTCATTGTCCCCACTGATGTCCCCAATGTCCCCACTGATGTCCCCAAATGTCCCCAGGCCCAGAACCTGCTGCTGGACACCAACACCAAGATCCCATCCCAGTGTCCCTGTCCCCGTCCCAATGTCATTGTCCCCAAATGTCCCCAGGCCGAGAACCTGCTGCTGGACGCCGACGCCAACACCAAGATCCCATCCCAGTGTCCCTGTCCCCATCCCAGTGTCCCCATGTCCCTGATGATGTCCCCAATGTCCCCACTGATGTCCCCAGGCCCAGAACCTGCTGCTGGACACCAAAGCCAACATCGAGATCCCATCCCAGTGTCCCCATCCCAGTGTCCCTGTCCCCGTCCCAATGTCCCCATGTCCCTGATGATGTCCCCAAATGTCCCCAGGCCCAGAACCTGCTGCTGGACACCAACACCAAGATCCCATCCCAGTGTCCCTGTCCCCATCCCAGTGTCCCTGTCCCGATGTCATTGTCCCCACTGATGTCCCCATGTCCCTGATGATGTCCCCAAATGTCCCCAGGCCGAGAACCTGCTGCTGGGCACCAAAGCCAACATCAAGATCCCATCCCAGTGTCCCCATCCCAGTGTCCCTGTCCCTCTGGCGGTGTCCCTGTCCCAATGTCATTGTCCCCACTGATGTCCCCAATGTCCCCACTGATGTCCCCAAATGTCCCCAGGCCCAGAACCTGCTGCTGGACGCCAACACCAAGATCCCATCCCAGTGTCCCTGTCCCCATCCCAGTGTCCCTGTCCCTCTGGCAGTGTCCCCTGTCCCAATGTCCCCATGTCCCTCATGATGTCCCCAAACGTCCCCAGGCCCAGAACCTGCTGCTGGGCACCAATGCCAACACCAAGATCCCATCCCAGTGTCCCTGTCCCCATCCCAGTGTCCCCATGTCCCTGATGATGTCCCCAATGTCCCCACTGATGTCCCCAGGCCCAGAACCTGCTGCTGGACACCAACACCGAGATCCCATCCCAGTGTCCCCATCCCAGTGTCCCTGTCCCCGTCCCAATGTCCCCATGTCCCTCATGATGTCCCCAAATGTCCCCAGGCTGAGAACCTGCTGCTGGACACCAACACCAAGATCCCATCCCAGTGTCCCCATCCCAGTGTCCCCATCCCAGTGTCCCTGTCCCCATCCCAATGTCCCCATGTCCCTCATGATGTCCCGAATGTCCCCAAATGTCCCCAGGCCGAGAACCTGCTGCTGGACGCCGACGCCAACACCAAGATCCCATCTCAGTGTCCCTGTCCCAGTGTCCCTGTCCCTCTGGCGGTGTCCCTGTCCCAATGTCATTGTCCCCAAATGTCCCCAGGCCGAGAACCTGCTGCTGGACACCAACACCGAGATCCCATCCCAGTGTCCCCATCCCAGTGTCCCTGTCCCTCTGGCGGTGTCCCTGTCCCAATGTCATTGTCCCCAAACGTCCCCAGGCCGAGAACCTGCTGCTGGACGCCGACGCCAACATCAAGATCGCCGATTTCGGCTTCAGCAACGAGTTCTCGCGCGGCTCCAAGCTGGACACGTTCTGCGGCTCGCCGCCCTACGCCGCCCCCGAGCTCTTCCAGGGCAAGAAGTACGACGGGCCCGAGGTGGACATCTGGAGCCTGGGGGTCATCCTCTACACGCTGGTCAGCGGCTCGCTGCCCTTCGACGGGCACAACCTCAAGGTGACCGCTGGGAACTCGTGGTCACCTCCTGGTCATTGCTGGGTCGTTGCGTGGTCATTGTTGGGTCATTGCGTGGTCATTGTTGGGTCGTTGCGTGGTCATTGTGTGGTCATTGTTGGGTCATTGTTTGGTCATTGTTCGGTCATTGCGTGGTCATTGTTGGGTCATTGTTTGGTCATTGTTCGGTCATTGCGTGGTCATTGTTGGGTCATTGCGTGGTCATTGTTGGGTCGTTGCGTGGTCATTGTGTGGTCATTGTTGGGTCATTGCGTGGTCATTGCGTGGTCATTGCGTGGTCATTGTTGGGTCATTGTTTGGTCATTGTTCGGTCATTGCGTGGTCATTGTTGGGTCATTGTGTGGTCATTGCGTGGTCATTGCGTGGTCATTGTTGGGTCATTGCGTGGTCATTGTTTGGTCATTGCGTGGTCATTGTTGGGTCGTTGCGTGGTCATTGTGTGGTCATTCTGTGGTCATTGTGTGGTCATTGCATGGTCATTGTTGGGTCATTGTGTGGTCATTGCGTGGTCATTGTGTGGTCATTGCGTGGTCATTGTTTGGTCATTGCGTGGTCATTGTTTGGTCATTGCGTGGTCATTGTTGGGTCATTGTTTGGTCATTGTTCGGTCATTGCGTGGTCATTGCGTGGTCATTGTTGGGTCATTGCGTGGTCATTGTGTGGTCATTGTGTGGTCATTGTTGGGTCGTTGCGTGGTCATTGTTGGGTCATTGCGTGGTCATTGCGTGGTCATTGTTGGGTCATTGCGTGGTCATTGTGTGGTCATTGTGTGGTCATTGTTGGGTCGTTGCGTGGTCATTGTTGGGTCATTGCGTGGTCATTGCGTGGTCTTTGTGAGGTCATTGTGTGGTCATGCGTGGTCATTGCGTGGTCATCTGGAGCCTGGGGGTCATCCTCTACATGCTGGTCAGCGGCTCGCTGCCCTTCGACGGACACAACCTCAAGGTGACCGCTGGGAACTCGTGGTCACCTCCTGGTCACTGTTTGGTCACTTGCTGTCACCTCCTGGTGCTTGTGGTCACCTCCTGGTCACTCGGTCTTGATACTCCTTGGTCACCTGCTGTGACCCCAAGGGGCTGTGGCTGGAGCTTGGGGTCATCTGGTCAGTGTGGTGATCGTCACCTGTGGTCACCTTCTGGTCACTGTGCCCGTGGTCACCTCCTGGTCACTGCACGGTCACTGACCCGGAGTGACCTCAGCTGACCCCGGCTGACCCCGGGTTCCCTGAGTGACCCCGACTGACCCCGAGTGACCCCAGCTGACCCCAGTGACCCCAGATGACCCCAACTGACCCCGACCGACCGCAACTGACCCCGGTGACCCTGACTGACCCCAGGCGTCCCCTGTGTCCCTGACTGACCCCAACCGACCACGACTGACCCCGGGTGACCCCAGATGACCCTGACTCACCCCGGTGACCCCGTGTGACCCCGGGTGACCCCGTGTGACCCCCCAGGAGCTGCGGGAGCGCGTGCTGCGGGGCAAGTACCGCGTGCCCTTCTACATGTCCACGGACTGCGAGAACATCCTGCGGCGCTTCCTGGTGCTCAACCCCGCCAAGCGCTGCACCCTCGAGGTATTGGGGGGCTCGGGGGGTCCCCAGAGGGGTCTGGGGGGGATTTGAGGGGGATTTGGGGGGATTTTGGGGTTATTTTGGGGTGATTTTGGGGGGGATTTGGGCTGCGGGAGCATCCTGCGGCGCTTCCTGGTGCTCAACCCCGCCAAGCGCTGCACCCTCGAGGTACCGGGGGATTTGGGGGGTCCCCAGAGGAGTCTGGGGGGGATTTGGGGTGATTTTGGGGGGATTTGGGGCAGTTTGAGGGGGTTTTGGGGTGATTTTGGGGTGATTTTGGGGGGATTTGGGGCAGTTTGAGGGGGTTTTGGGGTGATTTTGGGGTGATTTTGGGGGATTTGGGGCAGTTTGAGGGGGTTTTGGGGTGATTTTGTGGTGATTTTGGGGGGATTTGGGGCTGCGGGAGCATCCTGCGGCGCTTCCTGGTGCTCAGCCCCGCCAAGCGCTGCACCCTCGAGGTACCGGGGGGTCCCCACGAGGGGTCTGGGGCAGTTTGAGGGGATCAGAGGAGGTTTTGGGGCAGTTTGAGGGGATCAGAGGGGGTTTTGGGGCAGTTTGGGGGGATCAGAGGAGGTTTTGGGGCAGTTTGAGGGGATCAGAGGGGGTTTTGGGGCAGTTTGGGGGGATCAGAGGAGGTTTTGGGGCAGTTTGAGGGGATCAGAGGGGGTTTTGGGGCAGTTTGAGGGGATCAGAGGGGGTTTTGGGGCAGTTTGAGGGGATCAGAGGGGGTTCTGGGGCAGTTTGAGGGGATCAGAGGGGGTTTTGGGGCAGTTTGAGGGGATCAGAGGGGGTTTTGGGGCAGTTTGAGGGGATCAGAGGGGGTTTTGGGGCAGTTTGAGGAGTTTTGGGGCAGTTTGAGGGATTTGGGGCAGTTTTGGGGCAGTTTGAGGGATTTGGGGCAGTTTTGGCGCAGTTTGAGGGATTTGGGGCAGTTTGAGGGATTTGGGCCAGTTTTGGGGCAGTTTTGGGGCAGTTTGAGGATTTGGGGCAGTTTTTGGGCAGTTTGAGGGATTTGGGGCAGTTTTGGGGCAGTTTTGGGGCAGTTTGAGGGATTTGGGGCAGTTTTGGGGCAGTTTTGGGGAGTTCTGGCAGGGAGTGGGGGCTCCTGGCAGGGATTTTGAGGGGGTTTTGGGGCGGTTTGGGGCAGTTTTGAGGGGTTTTGTCCCTGTCCCCTGTGGTGGCGCCTGGGTCCCCCTTTCCCCCCAATGTCCCCCCAATGTCCCCCCAATGTCCCCAATGTCCCCCCATGCCCCCAGTGTCCCCAATGTCCCCCAATGTCCCCAATGTCCCTGATGCCCACAATGTCCCCAGTGTCCTCCAATGTCAGCAATGTCCCCAATGTCCCCCCAGTGTCCCCAATGCCCCCAATGTCCCCAATGTCCCCAGTGTTCCCAATGTCCCCCAGTGTCCCCAATGTCCCCAGTGTCCCCCCAGTGTCCCCAATGTCCCCAGTGTCCCCCATTGTCCCCAATGTCCCCAATCCCCCCAGTGTCCCCAATCCCCCCAGTGTCCCCAGTGTTCCCAATGTCCCCAGTGTCCCCCATTGTCCCCCATGTCCCCAATGTCCCCAATGCCCCCAATGTCCCCAATGCCCCCAATGTCCCCAGTGTCCCCAATGCCCCCAATGTCCCCAAACCCCCCAGTGTCCCCAATGCCCCCAATGTCCCCAATCCCCCCAGTGTCCCCAATGTCCCCAATCCCCCCATTGTCCCCCATTGTCCCCAATGTCCCCCAATGTCCCCAATGTCCCCCAAACAGCAAATCATGAAGGACAAGTGGATCAACATCGGCTACGAGGGCGACGAGCTGACGCCCTACACGGAGCCCCAGGAGGACTTTGGGGACACCAAACGCATCGGTGAGGGGACACCGGGGGGCAGGGGTGGCGCCCGGGGGACATTGCCCCGGGGACGTCGGTGACGCCGCTGTCCCCGCAGAGGTGATGGTGGGCATGGGCTACACGCGGGAGGAGATCAAGGAGGCGCTGAGCACCCACAAGTACAACGAGGTGACGGCCACGTACCTGCTGCTGGGGCGGCGCGGAGAGGTGGGTGACACTGGGGGGACATTGGGGACATTGGGGACACTGGGGTGACATTGGGGACACGGCCACGTACCTGCTGCTGGGGCAGCACGGAGAGGTGGGTGACACTGGGGACACTGGGGGGACATTGGGGACACTGGGGACATTGGGGACATTGGGGACATTGGGGGGATTGGGGACATCGGGGACATTGGGGACATTGGGATGACATTGGGGGCACTGGGGACACTTGGGACATTGGGGACACTGGGGACATTGGGGGGATTGGGGGCATTGGGGGGATTGGGGGCATTGGGGGGACATTGGGGACATTGGGGGCATTGGGGACACTGGGGGCATTGGGGTGACATTGGGGACATTGGGGGCATTGGGGGGACATTGGGGACATTGGGGACACTGGGGACATTGGGGACACTGGGGACATTGGGGACATTGGGGACACGGCCACGTACCTGCTGCTGGGGCGGCACGGAGAGGTGGGTGACACTGGGGGGACATTGGGGGCATTGGGGACACTGGGGACACTGGGGTGACATTGGGGACACTGGGGGCATGGGGGTGACATTGGGGACATTGGGGGATTGGGGACATTGGGGGGACATTGGGGGCATTGGGGACATTGGGGGGACATTGGGAACATTGAGGACATTGGGGGCATTGGGGACATTGGTGACACTATGGCCCCCTGTCCCTGGGTGGGTGACAATGGCCCTGGTGGCCCTATCGGTGACACTGTGTCCCCGTCGGTGGCAGCCCGAGGGTGGCCCCTCGCTGTCCCTGTCCCTGTCCTTGGTGACACTGTGACCCCGAGGGTGGCACCGAGGTGGGTGACAATGGCCCTGGTGGCACTGTGGCCCCGTCGGTGACAGCCTGAGGGTGGCCCCTCGCTGTCCCTGTCCCTGGGTGGGTGACAATGGCCCCGTTGGTGACACTGTGGCCCCGGTGGTGACACTGTGTCCCCGTCGGTGGCAGCCCGAGGGTGGCCCCTCGCTGTCCCTGTCCCTGTCCTTGGTGACACTGTGACCCCGAGGGTGGCACCGGGGTGGGTGACAATGGCCCTGGTGGCCCTATCGGTGACACTGTGGCCCCGTCGGTGACAGCCTGAGGGTGGCCCCTCGCTGTCCCTGTCCCTGGGTGGGTGACAACGGCCCCGTTGGTGACACTGTGGCCCTATCGGTGACACTGTGTCCCCTTGGTGGCAGCCCGAGGGTGGCCCCTCGCTGTCCCTGTCCCTGGGTGGGTGACGATGGCCCTGGTGGCCCTGTCGGTGGCACTGTGGCCCCGTCGGTGGCAGCCCGAGGGTGGCCCCTTGCTGTCCCTGTCCCTGTCCTTGGTGACACTGTGGCCCCGTTGGTGACACTGTGGCCCTGTCGGTGACACTGTGTCCCCTTGGTGGCAGCCCGAGGGTGGCCCCTCGCTGTCCCTGTCCCTGTCGCGGCCCCGGGGCTCGGCCGAGGCTCCCAACGGTGCCACCAAGTCGGGGACGTCGTCGGGGACATCGCACGGCGGCAAGGGACAGCGCGGGGGCGGCCACCACCGGCAGCGGCGGCACAGCGACTTCTGTGAGTGACACCAACGGGGACACTGGGGACATCGGGGGGGATTGGGGACAATGGGGGGGATTGGGGACATTGGGGGGCATCGGGGGGATTGGGGACATTAATGGGGACACTGGGGGGGATTGGGGACATTGGGGACAATGGGGGGGAGTGGGGACATTAATGGGGACATTGGGGGCATCGGGGGATTGGGGACAATGGGGGACATTGGGGACATTGGGGGCATTGGGGGCATTGGGGGCATTGGGGACATCAGGGAGGTTGGGGACATTAATGGGGACACTGGGGGGGATTGGGGACATTGGGGACAATGGGGGGCATTGGGGTGGATTGGGGACACTGGGGGACATTAATGGGGACATTGGGGGGGATTGGGGACATTAATGGGGACATTGGGGACATTGGGGGGATAGGGGGACTGGGGACATTTGGGGACATCTGGGACATTGGGGGGACATTGGGGACTTTGGGGGCATCGGGGACATTTGGGGACATTTTGGGACACTTGGGGGCATTGGGGACATTTTGGGGATATTTTTGGACATTTTGTGATATTTGGGGACATTGGGGGGGGGGGGGTCCTGAGGGGTCGTGACCCCTCCGTGACCCCTCTTTGACCCCGCAGGTGGCCCCGCCCCCTCGGCCGCCCCTCCCCCCCGCCGCAGCCCCCCCTCGGCCGCCCCTCCCCCCTCCTCGGAGCTGGGCGTGGCCGGGGGCGTGGCCGGGGGCGTGGCCCCGCCCCCCAGGAGGGGCTCCGGAGGAGGGGGGGGGAGGGGCGGTGGGGGAGGGGCCGGGCCGCCCCTCCCCCCTCCCTGCAGCCCATTGGTCAGCAGCGCCCACAACCCCAACAAGGCCGAGATCCCCGAGAGGCACCTGGACGGACAGGTGGGCACACCTGGGCACACCTGGGTACACACCTGGGCACACACCTGGGGGGTTACACACCTGGGCACACACCTGGGGGCACCTGGGCACACACCTGGGGGGTTACACACCTGGGGGGTTACACACCTGGGGGCACACCTGGGCACACACCTGGGGGGTTACACACCTGGGCACACACCTGGGGGCACCTGTGATACACCTGGGCAGACACCTGGGCACACCTAGAGAGGGTGGGAATACCTGGGGATACCTGGGAACACACCTGGGCACACCTGGGGGCACCTGGAAGGGCTGGGGATACCTGGGCACACATCTGGGGGGTACCTGGGGGGGCACCTGGGCACACCTGTGGCCGCAGGTGAGCTCAGGTGAGCTGAGGTGCCCCCCGTGCCCCCCCAGCCCCACGTGCCCCCCAGCGTGATGGGCCGCAGGAACACCTACGTGTGCTCGGGCGGGGAGCGGCACCTGCTGCTGCCCAACGGCAAGGACAGGTGAGGCGGGCACACCTGGGCACACCTGGGCACACCTGAAATCACCCCCAAATCCACCCAAAATCACCCCAAAATCACCCCAAACCCACCTGGTGGTGCCCAACGGCAAGGACAGGTGAGGCTGGCACACCTGGGCACACCTGGGCACACCTGAAATCACCCCCAAATCCACCCAAAATCACCCCAAAATCACCCCAAACCCACCTGGTGGTGCCCAACAGCAAGGACAGGTGAGGCGGGCACACCTGGGCACACCTGGGCGCACCTGAAATAGCCCAAATCCCTCCCAAAATTCACCCAAAATTCACGCAGAATCGCCCCAGTGCCACCTGTGCCCCTCCCAGTATGGGGCTGGGGGGTGGGGTCACCTGTGTGTGACATCACCCGTGACGTCACCTGTGAGGTCACGTGTGTGTATGATGTCACCTGTCAGCGTGACGTCACCTGTGGTTGTGTCTGATGTCACCTGTGATGCCACCTGTGTGACATCACCTCTGACGTCACCGTTGACGTCACCTGTGTGTGTCAGCTGTAACGTTTACCTGCAAGTCTCACCTGTGATGTCACCTGTGATGCTACCAGTATGACGTCACCTCTGACGTCACCAATGACGTCACTCTCTCCCCGGCCTGCCGTCCCGCCCTCCCCTTCCAGCCACTCCCTGGGCGGGGCTCACCTGGGCGGGGCTCACCCGTGATGTCACCCGTGTGCGACGTCACCCGTGTGTGACGTCACCGATGACATCACCGATGACGTCACTCTCCCCCCAGCCTGCCGTCCCGCCCCCCGCCCTCCCCCTCCAGCCACTCGCTGGGCGGGGCTCACCTGGGCGGGGCCCACCTGGCGCACCTGGCCCGCGGCTGCTCCGCCCGCAGCACCTTCCACGGAGGGGGCGGGGCCGGAACCGGAACCGGAACCGGGACCGCCGGGAGCCGCCGGGGGGGCGGGGCCTCGGGAGCTCCGCCCCCCGCCTCGCCCCCGCCCCCGCCCAGCGCCGCCTCCTCCCCCCGGCCCCGCCCCACGGCGACGCTGCTGAGCAAGATCACCTCGAAACTGAGCCGCAGGTGAGGGGCACACCTGGGCACACCTGGGGGCACCTAAAAATACACCTGGGCACACCCGGGGGGGTTAAACACACCTGGGATGCACCTGGGGGGGTTAAACACACCTGGGATACACCTGGGCACACCTGAGCAAGATCACCTCGAAACTGAGCCGCAGGTGAGGGGCACACCTGGGCACACCTGGGGGCACCTAAAAATACACCTGGGCACACCTGGGGGGGTTAAACACACCTGGGATACACCTGGGGGCTCCTGGGGGGGGTTAAACACACCTGGGATACACCTGGGCACACCTGGGCAAGATCACCTCGAAACTGAGCCGCAGGTGAGCGCACCTGGCACACCTGGGATACACCTGGGGGGGGTTAAACACACCTGGGATACACCTGGGCACACCTGAGCGAGATCACCTCGAAACTGAGCCGCAGGTGAGGGGCACACCTGGGGGCACCTAAAAATACACCTGGGATACACCTGGGAGGGTTAAACACGCCTGGGATACACCTGGGGGGGGGTTAAACACACCTGGGATACACCTGGGCACACCTGAGCGAGATCACCTCGAAACTGAGCCGCAGGTGAGGGGCACACCTGGGGGCACCTGGAGGGGTTAAACACACCTGGGATACACCTGGGCACACCTGAGCAAGATCACCTCGAAACTGAGCCGCAGGTGAGGGGCACACCTGGGCACACCTGGGGGTGTTAAACACACCTGGGATACACCTGGGGGGGTTAAACACACCTGGGATACACCTGGGGGCTCCTGGGGGGGGGTTAAACACACCTGGGATACACCTGGGCACACCTGAGCAAGATCACCTCGAAACTGAGCCGCAGGTGAGGGGCACACCTGGGCACACCTGGGGGCACCTAAAAATACACCTGGGCACACCTGGGGGGGTTAAACACACCTGGGATACACCTGGGGGCTCCTGGGGGGGGTTAAACACACCTGGGATACACCTGGGCACACCTGGGCAAGATCACCTCGAAACTGAGCCGCAGGTGAGCGCACCTGGCACACCTGGGATACACCTGGGGGGGGTTAAACACACCTGGGATACACCTGGGGGGGTTAAACACACCTGGGATACACCTGGGGGCTCCTGGGGGGGGGTTAAACACACCTGGGATACACCTGGGCACACCTGGGCAAGATCACCTCGAAACTGAGCCGCAGGTGAGGGGCACACCTGGGCACACCTGGGGGCACCTAAAAATACACCTGGGATACACCTGGGGGGGTTAAACACACCTGGGATACACCTGGGCACACCTGAGCAAGATCACCTCGAAACTGAGCCGCAGGTGAGGGGCACACCTGGGCACACCTGGGGGGGTTAAACACACCTGGGATACACCTGGGCACACCTGAGCAAGATCACCTCGAAACTGAGCCGCAGGCGAGCGCACCTGGCACACCTGGGCACACCTGGCACACCTGTCCCTCACCTGTCCCTCACCTGTTCTCTCACCTGTTCTCTCACCTGCCCAGGGTGTCCCTTGACCCCTCCCGCCGGCAGAGCTCCAATCGCTGCGTCTCGGCCACGCCCGGCCCCGGAGCCACCAAAATCCGTGAGTGACACCTGCGCACACCTGGGCACACCTGGGGACACCTGGGGACACCTGGGGATACACCTGGGGATACATCTGGGACACCTGGGACACACCTGGGTACACCTGGGCACACCTGGGTACACCTGGGGACACCTGGGGACACCTGGGGACACCTGGGACACACCTGGGGACACCTGGGGACACCTGGGGATACACCTGGGGATACATCTGGGGATACATCTGGGCACACCTGGGACACACCTGGACACACCTGGGCACACCTGGGACACACCTATAATATATTTGTGGGGGGGTTTTGGGGGGATTTCTTTTTTATTTTTGTGGGTGTTTTTTTGGGGGGGGGGGTTTGGGGGGAGGTTGGATTTTTAAATTTTATTTTATTTTTTTATATTTTAGCGGTTTTTTAATATATTTGTGTGGGGGAGTTTTTGGGGATTTTTTTTTTTATTATTTTTGTAGGGGTTTTTGGTGGGAGGTTGTATTTTTAAATTTTATTTTTTATATTTCAGTGGTTTTTAATATATTTGTGTGGGGGAGTTTTTGGGGTATTTTTTTTTATTATTTTTGTAGGTTTTTTTTGGGGGGGGTTTTGGTGGGAGGTTGTATTTTTAAATTTTATTTTTTATATTTTAGTGGTTTTTTTAATATATTTGTGTGGGGGTTTTGGGGGGATTTTTTTTTTTTTTTTTAATTTTTGGGGGGGCTTTTGAGGGGAGGTTGGATTTTTAAATTTTATTTTATTTTTTCTATTTTAGCGTTTTTTTAATATATTTTTTTTCTGGGAGTTTTTGGGGGCTTTTTTTTTTTTTTTTTTTTTTTTTTTTAAATAGGATTTTTTTTGGGGGTGGGGGGGTTTGGGGGTCGCACCCCCCCCTCTGTCTGACCCCCTCCCCACCTTTGTGCCCCCTCCCCAGGGTCGCAGACCAACCTGCGGGAGTCGGGGGACCTGCGCTCACAAGGTGGGTCCCGCCCCTCTCCCCCCATCCCCCCTCCCCATATTTGGGGACCCCTCCCCATATTTGGGGACCCCCCCCCCCCCCCCCCCCCCCCCCCCCGGTCTCACCTGTCCCCTCCCCCCCCCCCCCAGTTGCCATCTACCTGGGGATCAAGCGGAAGCCGCCCCCGGCTGCTCCGAGGGGGGGGGGGCTGTGATGGGGGGGGGGGCGAGGGGCTCCTTCGGGACCCCCCCCCCCCCAATTCCCATCCACCCCTGGGACCCCCACCCGGGACCCCCCGGAACCGGGCCAGGACCCCCAGAACCGGAACGGGACCCCCCGGAGCTGCATCGGGACCCCCAGAACCAGAACGGGACCCCCCAAGATCAAGACCGGGACCCCCACCCGGGACCCCCTGGAACCGGACTGGGACCCCCAGACCAGAACGGACCCCCGGAGCTGCATTGGGACCCCCAGAACCAGAACAGGACCCCCACCCAGGACCGGGACCCCCCACCCAGGACCGGGACCCCCACCCAGGACCCTCTGGAACTGGACCGGGACCCCCACCCGGGACCCCCCGGAACCGGGCCAGGACCCCCAGAACCGGAACGGGACCCCCGGAGCTGCATCGGGACCCCCAGAGCTGCATTGGGACCCCCAGAACCAGAACAGGACCCCCACCCAGGACCGGGACCCCCCACCCAGGACCCTCTGGAACTGGACCAGGACCCCCAGAGCTGGACCGGGACCCCCAGAACCAGAACGGGACCCCCGGAGCTGCATCGGGGACCCCCCCCAAAGAACGAGATTGGGACCCCCGAGACCCCTCCGGGGCTCCCAGAACCGGAACCAGGACCCCCCCAAGAAGGAACCCGGGACCCCCGAACTGGGTCAGGACCACCCCGGGACCCCCCCAAGAACAAGATGGGGACCCCCGGAGCTGCCTTGGGACCCCCAGAACTGGATCAGGACCCCCCCCCCCCCGGGACCCTCAGAACCGGACCAGGACCCCCCTCGAGACCCCCCGAGAAGGAGACCGGGATCGGAGCGGGACCCCTGGAACTGGATCAGGACCCCCAGGACCCCCCCAAGATCGAGACCGGGACCCCCAGAACCAGAACGGGACCCCCAGAGCTGCCTCGGGACCCCCCCAAAAACGAGGCTGGGACCCTAGAGCTGGATCGGGACCCCTGGGACCCCCCAGGACCCCCAGAACGACATGGGGACCCCCGGAATGAGACTGGAACCCCCCCCCAGAACCAGACCAGGACCCCCCGGGACCCCCTCAAAACCAGACTGGGACCCCCAGAACGGGACCAGGACCCCCCAGACCCAGATTGGGACCCCCCAAAACCAGGATTGGGACCCCCAGGACTCCCCCAGGACCCCCAGAACCAGCCCGGGGGACCCCCCCCTCAACACCGGCAGCAGCACCGGGACCCCCCAGGACCCCCCCCCAGACCCAGATTGGGACCCCCAGGACCCCCTCCCAGGGCAATTGGGACCCCCAGGACCCCCCCAAGGATTCGGCAGCCCCGGGACCCCTCCCCAAATTCGGGACCAGCGGCGCTGGGACCCCCCAGGACATTTTTTTGGGGGGGGGGGTGGGTGGTTGGTCGGGGGTGACTTTGGGGGGTCCCCAAAATTCCGGTGCCAACATTTTGGGGACCCCTCCCCAATAATAACCTGGAACCCCCCCCCCACCTTGTACAGATGTAAATACGGCCCCGCCCCCTCCCCCAGACCCCGCCCACCCCCCCCGGAGACCCCGCCCCCATTTTTTAAGTTATTCCTGCCCTGAATTGTCCCCCCCAAACCCCCCCGACCCCTCCCCAAAATAAACCTCGGGACCCCCACCCACGGTGTGAGTGTGAGGGGGGATTTGGGGAATTTGGGGTGGGGGGGAATTGGGATGGGGTCCCCGTGGTGGGCGGGGTTTGAGGGGGTCTCCGTGGTGGGCGGGGTTTGGGGAATTTGGGGTGGGGAAATTTGGGGGGTGGGCGGAGCCCCGGATGTCACTCAAGGGGCGTGGCCAACACAGCACCCACCCTTATATGGACGGTCATTGTGGGCGTGGCACATTAAATTCCCTTATATGGACATTTAGGGCGTGGCTATTAGATATTCCCTTATATGGCCATTTAGGGGGCGTGGCTATCAGGTATTCCCTTATATGGCCGTTAGGGGGCGTGGCCATTATGCATTCCGTTATATGGCCATTTTGTGGGCGGGGCCAACCCCCGCAACGCCCCCAACGGCTCAGTGGGCGTGGCCACACCATTCCCTCACGAGCCCATCAGGGGCGCGGCTCCCCCCCCCTCAGGCCGCGCAGCCAATCAGATCCCTGGGGCCGCACCAACGCCCCCCCGCGCAGCCAATCAGCGCGCGGCGCGGCGTTAGGCCACGCCCCCCCAGGGAAGATGGCGGCGCTGCGGGCGCTGCGGTGGCGGCGGCGGCTCCCGGGGCTGGGCCCGAGGCGGCTCCTGGGGACCGTGAGCGGGGGCCGGGGACGGGGAGGGGACACCGGGGACACCGGGGACAGCTGGGGACATTTTGGGGGGGACAATGAGGGCACAGAGAGGGGACATTTGGGGGGACATTTGGGGGGTGACCTGAGGGGACAGTGAGGGGGACGGAGAGGGGACAGCGGGGACATCTGGGGACATTTTGGGGGGCTGACAGTGAGCGGGGACGGGGGACACGGAGGGGACAGCGGGGACATCTGGGGACATTTTGGGGTGACAATGAGGGGACAGAGAGGGGACAGAGAGGGGACATTTGTGGGGACATTTGGGGGGTGACGGAGAGGGGACAGGGAGGGGGACACCGGGGACGTTGGTGTGGGACAATGAGGGGACATTTGGGGACATTTTGGGGGCGGTGACACTGGGGGGACAATGAGGGGACAATGGGGCGTGACAGGGGGGACATTTGGGGGGACAGTGGGGGGTGACGGGGAGGGGACACGAGGGGACGTTGGGGGGTGACAATGAGGGGGCAACCGCCCCAGGGTCCCCAAATGTCCCCAAATGTCCCCAAATGTCCCCGGCGTCGCCAGGGCTCCCCCGAGGAGCTGGCCGCAGTTCCCCGGGGCCTCGGCCGAGTTCGCCGAACGCCTCGAGTTCATCCAGCCCCAGGTGCTGTCCGGGATCCCGGTGTACCGGGTGATGGACCGGCAGGGACAGGTGATACGGAAATCCGAGGATCCCCAGGTGAGACGCGCCTGGCACAGGTAACGCACCTGGGACAGGTAACACGCACCTGGGACGGGTAACACACACCTGGGACACACCTGGGACAGGTAACACACACCTGGGACACACCTGGGATAGGTAACACACATCTGGGACACACCTGGGACAGGTAACACACACCTGGGACGGGTAACACACACCTGGGACACACCTGGGACAGGTAACACACACCTGGGACGGGTAACACACACCTGGGACACACCTGGGACAGGTAACACACATCTGGGACACACCTGGGACAGGTAACACACACCTGGGACGGGTAACACACACCTGGGACACACCTGGGACAGGTAACACACACCTGGGACACACCTGGGACAGGTAACACACACCTGGGACACACCTGGGACGGGTAACACGCACCTGGGACGGGTAACACACCTGGGACAGGTAACACACACCTGGGACACACCTGGGACGGGTAACACACACCTGGACAGGTAACACACATCTGGGACACACCTGGGACGGGTAACACAGCCGGGATCCCGGTGTACCGGGTGATGGACCGGCAGGGACAGGTGATACGGAAATCCGAGGATCCCCAGGTGAGACGCGCCTGGCACAGGTAACACACCTGGGACAGGTAACACGCACCTGGGACAGGTAACACACACCTGGGACACACCTGGGACGGGTAACACACACCTGGGACACACCTGGGAGAGGTAACACACACCTGGGACGGGTAACACACACCTGGGACGGGTAACACACCTGGGACACACCTGGGACAGGTAACACACACCTGGGGCAGGTAACACACACCTGGGACAGGTAACACACACCTGGGACACACCTGGGACAGGTAACACACACCTGGGACACACCTGGCACAGGTAACACGCACCTGGGACGGGTAACACACACCTGGGACACACCTGGGATAGGTAACACACATCTGGGACACACCTGGGACAGGTAACACACACCTGGGACGGGTAACACACACCTGGGACACACCTGGGACAGGTAACACGCACCTGGGACGGGTAACACACACCTGGGACACACCTGGGATAGGTAACACACATCTGGGACACACCTGGGACAGGTAACACACACCTGGGACGGGTAACACACACCTGGGACACACCTGGGACAGGTAACACACACCTGGGACGGGTAACACACACCTGGGACACACCTGGGACAGGTAACACACACCTGGGACGGGTAACACACACCTGGGACACACCTGGGACAGGTAACACACACCTGGGACGGGTAACACACACCTGGGACACACCTGGGACAGGTAACACACACCTGGGACGGGTAACACACACCTGGGACGGGTAACACACCTGGGACACACCTGGGACAGGTAACACGCACCTGGGGCAGGTAACACACACCTGGGACAGGTATCACAGCCGGGATCCGGTGTACCAGGTGATGGACAGACAGGGACAGGTGATACGGGACAGGTCCCACCTGCCCAGGTGTCCCTCACCTGTCCCTCACCTGTCCCTCACCTGTCCCTCACCTGTCCCTCACCTGTCCCACCTGTCCCACCTGTCCGCAGCTGCCCAAGGAGCAGGTGCTGAAGCTCTACAAGACGATGACGCTGCTCAACACCATGGACAGGATCCTGTACGAGTCCCAGCGACAGGTGAGCCTCACCCGGGCACACCTGGGGACTCACCTGGGGTCTCACCTGTGTCTCACCTGTCTCACCTGTGTCTCACCTGTGTCTCACCTGTCTCACCTGTGCCTCACCTGCGCAGGGCCGCATCTCGTTCTACATGACCAACTACGGCGAGGAGGGGACGCACGTGGGCAGCGCCGCCGCCCTGGACAGCAGCGACCTGGTGTTCGGGCAGTACCGCGAGGCAGGTGAGGGCAGGTGTGACACAGGTGTGCTCAGGTGTGACACAGGTGTGTCCAGGTGTGACAGGTGAGCCGCCCTGGACAGCAGCGACCTGGTGTTCGGGCAGTACCGCGAGGCAGGTGAGGGCAGGTGCGACACGGGTGTGACACGGGTGTGACACGGGTGTGCTCAGGTGTGACACAGGTGTGCTGCTGTACCGCGGGTACCCCCTGGAGCTGTTCATGGCCCAGTTAGAGCAGGTGACACAGGTGACAGGTGTGACACAGGTGACAGGTGTGACACAGGTGTGTCCCAGGTGTGTGACAGGTGTGCCCTCACCTGCCCGCAGGTGTGCTGCTGTACCGCGGGTACCCCCTGGAGCTGTTCATGGTTACTCATAGGTAACTCAGGTGTGACACAGGTGTATCACAGGTGTGACACAGGTGTGACACAGGTGTGACAGGTGTGTCACAGGTGTGCCCCCACCTGCCCGCAGGTGTGCTGCTGTACCGCGGGTACCCCCTGGAGCTGTTCATGGTTACACAGGTGTATCACAGGTGTGACACAGGTGTGACAGGTGTGTCACAGGTGTGCCCCCACCTGCCCGCAGGTGTGCTGCTGTACCGCGGGTACCCCCTGGAGCTGTTCATGGTTACACAGGTGTATCACAGGTGTGACACAGGTGTGACACAGGTGTGACACAGGTGTGACACAGGTGTGTCAGGTGTGTCACAGGTGTGCCCCCACCTGCCCGCAGGTGTGCTGCTGTACCGCGGGTACCCCCTGGAGCTGTTCATGGTTACACAGGTGACAGGTGTGACACAGGTGTGACACAGGTGTGACAGGTGTGTCACAGGTGTGCCCCCACCTGCCCGCAGGTGTGCTGCTGTACCGCGGGTACCCCCTGGAGCTGTTCATGGTTACACAGGTGTATCACAGGTGTGACACAGGTGTGACACAGGTGTGACACAGGTGTGTCAGTTGTGTCACAGGTGTGCCCCCACCTGCCCGCAGGTGTGCTGCTGTACCGCGGGTACCCCCTGGAGCTGTTCATGGTTACACAGGTGTATCACAGGTGTGACACAGGTGTGACAGGTGTGTCACAGGTGTGCCCCCACCTGCCCGCAGGTGTGCTGCTGTACCGCGGGTACCCCCTGGAGCTGTTCATGGTTACTCATAGCTAACTCAGGTGTGACACAGGTGTGCCCCAGGTGTGACAGGTGTGTCACAGGTGTGCCCCCACCTGCCCGCAGGTGTGCTGCTGTACCGCGGGTACCCCCTGGAGCTGTTCATGGTTACACATAGCTAACTCAGGTGTGACACAGGTGTAACCCAGGTGTGACAGGTGTGTCACAGGTGTGCCCCCACCTGCCCGCAGGTGTGCTGCTGTACCGCGGGTACCCCCTGGAGCTGTTCATGGTTACTCATAGGTAACTCAGGTGTGACACAGGTGTGACACAGGTGTGACAGGTGTGTCAAAGGTGTGCCCCCACCTGCCCGCAGGTGTGCTGCTGTACCGCGGGTACCCCCTGGAGCTGTTCATGGTTACACAGGTGTATCGCAGGTGTGACACAGGTGTGACAGGTGTGTCACAGGTGTGACAC
This sequence comes from Melospiza melodia melodia, assembly GCF_035770615.1. Classification (NCBI taxonomy): domain Eukaryota; kingdom Metazoa; phylum Chordata; class Aves; order Passeriformes; family Passerellidae; genus Melospiza; species Melospiza melodia. The sequence continues at coordinate 97,420 of NW_026948572.1, forward strand.
AGGTGTGCCCCCACCTGCCCGCAGGTGTGCTGCTGTACCGCGGGTACCCCCTGGAGCTGTTCATGGTTACACAGGTGTGACACAGGTGTGACACAGGTGTATCACAGGTGTGACAGGTGTGTCACAGGTGTGCCCCCACCTGCCCGCAGGTGTGCTGCTGTACCGCGGGTACCCCCTGGAGCTGTTCATGGTTACACAGGTGTATCACAGGTGTGACACAGGTGTGACAGGTGTATCACAGGTGTGCCCCAGGTGTGACAGGTGTGACACAGGTGTGCCCTCACCTGCCCGCAGGTGTGCTGCTGTACCGCGGGTACCCCCTGGAGCTGTTCATGGCCCAGTGCTACGGCAACGCGCGCGACCCCGGCAAGGGCCGCCAGATGCCGGTGCACTACGGCTGCCGCGAGCGCCACTTCGTCACCATCTCGTCCCCGCTGGCCACGCAGATCCCGCAAGGTGACCCTCGCACCTGGGGGCGGCACCTGTCCCCCCGGGACCCCCCCCTTTGCTTTCCCAAAATTTCCCCCCTTTTTTCTGTGAAATCCCTGCTTTTTTCCATCATTTTTTCCCTAAATTTCACCTTTTATTCCCCCAAATCCCTCCCCTTATTTCTCCCCTTTTCCCCCAAAATTCCTCCCGTTTTTCCCCCAAATTTCCCCTGATTTTTCCCTAAATCCCCCCCTTTTTCCCTCCTTTTTTCCCAATTTCCCCTGATTTTTCCCTAAATTCCCCCCTTTTTCCCTCCTTTTTTCCCAATTTCCCCTGATTTTTCCCTAAATTCCCCCCTTTTTCCCTCTTTTTTTCCCCAGTTTCCCTGATTTTTCTTTAAATTCCCCACTTTTCCTCTCCTTTTTTCCCCCAATTTCCCCTGACTTTTCCCTAAATTCCCCACTTTTTCCTCTCCTTTTTTCCCCCAATTTCCCCTTTTCCCCGCAGATTTTCCTCTTTTTCCCCAAATCACCCGCCTTTTTTTTCCACCATTCTTCCCCTCTTTTTTCCCCTCATTTTTCCCTCAGTTTTCCCCTTTTTCCCCCCAAATCCTCTTCCCCAAAATCCCCTATTTTTCCCGTCAAATTTTATCCGTTTTCCCAATGTAAAATTTTGTCATTTTTTTCTGCAACCCCCCCATTTCCCCCAAATCCCCCGTTTTTCCCCAAACCTCTCAGTTTCTCCCAGCGTAAAATTTTGAGTATTTTCCCCAAAATCCCCCCATTTCTTCCCAATAAAAAAGCTTGGGATTTTTTTTCCCCCCACCAAGACCCCCATTTTCCCCGAAAACCCCTTCTATTCTTCGCAACGAAAAAAAATCAGGATTTTTTTTTTTTTTCCCCAAATCCCCCTTCTTTTTCCCACTAAATCTATTTCCCCAAAATCCCATATTTTTCCCCCAAACGTCCTGATTTTTCCCAATGAAAAAAAATGATTTTACCCCCATATCCCCCCGTTTTCCCCTTTTCCCCCGCCTTCTTCCCAACCAAAAAATTCACGATTTTCCCCCCCATATCCCCCCGTTTTCCCCGCCTTCTTCCCAGCGAAAAAATCCGGGATTTTTTCCCCCGATCCCCCTGTATTCCCCAATGTCAGATTCACTCATTTTTGCCCGAAATCGCGGTTTTTCCCCCCAGCGGTGGGCGCGGCGTACGCCATCAAGCGCGCGGACGCGAGCCGCGCCGTCGTCTGCTATTTCGGCGAGGGCGCGGCCAGCGAGGGCGACGCGCACGCCGGCTTCAACTTCGCCGCCACCCTCGAGTGCCCCATCGTCTTCTTCTGCCGCAACAACGGCTACGCCATCTCCACGCCCACCTCGGAGCAGTACCGGGGCGACGGCATCGGTGAGAGACCCAAAAACCCCCAGATTCGGGTCGTTTTGGGCTGATTTGCGGCGTTTCGGTGGTTTTGGGGTGTTTTGAGGGGTTTTGAGAGGTTTTTGGGGCAGGAGGTTCCTGGGAATTTGGGAAAACATCCTGGGATTTTGGGGTCGGAGATCCTTGGGGTTTTGGGGAAAAAAACGCTGGGGTTTTGGGACACCGATTTTGGGATTTTGGGCTTCCAGCTCCTGGGGTCCTCAGCATGGAGGAAACCCCAAAATCCCAGGGTTTTTTCCCCAGAAATCCCATCATGTTTCCCCTCTCTCACTGAGGACACAAACCCCAAATTCCGGGTGTTTTTCCCCAAAATCCCAGGGTTTTTTCCCCAAAACCCCAGCGTGTTTTCCCCTCTCTCCCTGCGGACACAAACCCCCAAATTCCGGATGTTTCTCCCCAAAATCTCAGGGTTTTTTTCCCCAAAATCCCGGTTTTTTTTCCCCAAAAATCCCATCACGTTTCCCCTATCTCCCTGCAGACACAAACCCCAAATTCCGGATGTTTTTCCCCAAAATCCCGGGATTTTTTTCCCCAGAACCCCAGCGTGTTTTCCCCTCTCTCCCTGCCGACACAAACCCCAAATTCCGGGATTTTTCCCCCAAATTCCTATAGTGTTTTCCCTGCTCTCATTGGGGATGGAAGCTCCCAAATTCTGGGTTCTTTTCCCTCAAAATCCCAGCGTGTTTGCCCCTCTCTCCCTGCAGACATAAACCCCCAAATCTGGTGGTTTATACCCCAAAATCCCAGGGTTTTTTCCCCAAAATCCCAGCGTGTTTTCCCTGCTCTTATTGGGGATGGAAACCCCCAAATTCCGGATGTTTTTCCCCAAAATCCCAGGGTGTTTTTCCCCAAAATCCCAGGGTGTTTTTCCCCAAAATCCCAGGGTTTTTTCCCCAAAATCCCAGGGTTTTTTCCCCAAAATCCCGGGATTTTTTTCCCCAAAACCCCAGCGTGTTTTCCCCTCTCTCCCTGTGGACACAAACCCCAAATTCTGGATTTTTTCCCCCCAAATTCCATGTTTTTCCCCCCAAATTCCGTGTTTTTTCCCCCCAAATTCCATGTTTTCCCCCCAAACTCCGCGTTTTTCCCCAAATCCCGTGTTTTTCCCCCAATTCTGACCGTGTTTTCCCCCCCTGCAGCCGCCCGGGGTCCCGGCTACGGGCTGCTCTCGATCCGCGTCGACGGCAACGACGTCTTCGCCGTCTACAACGCCACGCGGGAGGCGCGGCGGCGCGCGGTGGCCGAGAACCAGCCCATCCTCATCGAGGCCATGACCTACAGGTGGGCGCCTCACAATCACCCCAAAAATCTGCTTTTTTCACCCAAAAAAATCAGCTTTTTTCCCCGCGAAAAATCGGATTTTTTACCCCCAAAAAATCAAATTTATTATCCCCGAAAAATCCAATTTTTTATCCCAAAAAATCCGATTTTTTTTATCCAAAAAAATTCAATTTTTCCCCAAAATATTCCGCTTTTTTCCCCAAAAAAATTCTGGTTTTTCCCCTGCCGAAAAAAAAATCAAAATTTCCCCCCAAAAAATCAGCTTTAAAATTCTGCTTTTTCCCCCTGCAAACAATCCGCGGTGGCCGAGAACCAGCCCGTCCTCATCGAGGCCATGACCTACAGGTGGGCGCCTCACAATCACCCCAAAAATCTGCTTTCTTCACCCAAAAAAATCAGCTTTTTTTCCCCGCGAAAAATCCGACTTTTTACCCCTGAAAAATCCATTTTTTTACCCCCGAAAAATCCAATTTTTTATCCCAAAAAATCCGACTTTTTTTTCTCCAAAAAATCAATTTTTTCCCCAAAATATTCTGCTTTTTACGCCCCCCAAAAAAATGCACTTTTTTTCCCCAAAATATTCAGCTTTTTTTCCCCAAAAAATTGAGCTTTTTTCCCCCCCCCAAAAAAATCCACTTTTTTTTCTCAAAAATACCTGCTTTTTCCCCCCCCAAAAAAATCCAATTTTTTTTTCCCCCCCCTCCAAAAAACTTCACTTTTTCCCCCCCAAAATCTCCCTTTTCCCCACACACTTCTTTTTCCCAAAATCGCCGTTTTTCCCCCCAGAATCGGCCACCGCAGCACGAGCGACGACAGCTCCGATTTTCCCCGTTTTTTCCCCCATTTTCCCGCAGATTTTTCCCGGGTTTTTTTCCCCCCATTTCCCACCGATTTTTTCCCCCGTTTCCCCACGGATTTTCTCCCGGGTTTTTTTTTTCCCAAAATCGCCGTTTTTCGCCCCAGAATCGGCCACCACAGCACGAGCGACGACAGCTCGGCGTACCGCTCGGTGGACGAGGTGAATTACTGGGACAAGCAGGATCACCCCATCTCCCGCCTGCGGCACTACCTGGGCCACCGCGGCTGGTGGGACGAGCAGCAGGAGAAGGAGTGGCGGAAGAGCTCCAGGAAAATGGTGCGAAAAACGGGGATTTTGGGAAAAACGGGGAAAAATGGGAAAAAACGGGAAAAAATGGGAAAAAACAGGAAAAAACGGGGTTTTGGGGGGTTTGGGGTTGGTACCTGGGCCACCGCGGCTGGTGGGACGAGCAGCAGGAGAAGGAGTGGCGGAAGAGCTCCAGGAAAATGGTGCGAAAAACGGCGATTTTGGGAAAAACGGGGAAAAATGGGAAAAAACGGGGTTTTGGGGGAAAAAACGGGGTTTTGGGGGGTTTGGGGTCGGTACCTGGGCCACCGCGGCTGGTGGGACGAGCAGCAGGAGAAGGAGTGGAGGAAGAGCTCACGGAAAATGGTGCGAAAAACAGCGATTTTGGGAAAAACGGGGAAAAATGGGAAAAAACGGGAAAAAACGGGAAAAAACGGGGTTTTGGGGGGTTTGGGGTCGGTACCTGGGCCACCGCGGCTGGTGGGACGAGCAGCAGGAGAAGGAGTGGAGGAAAAGCTCACGGAAAATGGTGCGAAAAACGGGGATTTTGGGAAAAACGGGGAAAAATGGGAAAAAACGGGAAAAAACGGGAAAAAACGGGGTTTTGGGGGGTTTGGGGTCGGTACCTGGGCCACCGCGGCTGGTGGGACGAGCAGCAGGAGAAGGAGTGGAGGAAGAGCTCACGGAAAATGGTGCGAAAAACGGCGATTTTGGGAAAAACGGGGAAAAATGGGAAAAAACGGGAAAAAACGGGAAAAAACGGGAAAAAACGGGGTTTTGGGGGAAAAAACGGGGTTTTGGGGGGTTTGGGGTCGGTACCTGGGCCACCGCGGCTGGTGGGACGAGCAGCAGGAGAAGGAGTGGAGGAAGAGCTCCAGGAAAATGGTGCGAAAAACGGGGATTTTGGGAAAAACGGGGAAAAATGGGAAAAAACGGGGTTTTGGGGGAAAAATCGGGGTTTTGGGGGGTTTGGGGTCGGTACCTGGGCCACCGCGGCTGGTGGGACGAGCAGCAGGAGAAGGAGTGGAGGAAGAGCTCACGGAAAATGGTGCGAAAAACGGCGATTTTGGGAATGGCTGGAATTTGGGCTGAAAAGTCGGGAATTTGGGCTGAAATGTCGGGAATTCGGGCGGGAATTTGGGCTGAAAAGTCGGGAATTTGGGCCGGAATTTGGGCAGAAATGTCGGGAATTGGGGCCGGAATTCGGGCTGGAATTCGGGCCGGAATTTGGGGTGAAAAGTCGGGAATTGGGGCTGGAATTTGGGCGGGAATTTGGGCTGAAAAGTCGGGAATTGGGGCGGGAATTTGGGCTGAAATGTCGGGAATTGGGGCCGGAATTGGGGCCGGAATTTGGGCTGAAAAGTCGGGGATTCGGGACGGAATTTGGGCTGGAATTCGGGCCGGATTTTGGGCTGAAAAGTCGGGAATTCGGGCCGGAATTTGGGCTGAAAAGCCGGGATTTGGGGCCGGATTTTGGGCTGAAATGCCGGGATTTCGGGCCGGATTTTGGGCTGGAATTCGGGCTGGAATTTGGGGTGAAAAGCTGGGATTTCGGGCCGGATTTTGGGCTGAAAAGTCGGGAATTCGGGCCGGAATTTGGGCTGAAAAGTCGGGAATTTGGGGTGAAATGTCGGGATTTCGGGCCGGATTTTGGGCTGGAATTTGGGCCGGATTTTGGGCTGAAATGTCGGGATTTCGGGCCGGATTTTGGGCTGGAATTCGGGCCGGATTTTGGGCTGAAATTGCGGGATTTCGGGCCGGATTTTGGGCTGAAAAGCCGGGATTTCGGGCCGGATTTTGGGCTGAAAAGTCGGGATTTCGGGCCGGATTTTGGGCTGGAATTCGGGCTGGAATTTGGGGTGAAATGCTGGGATTTCGGGCCGGATTTTGGGCTGGAATTCGGGCTGGAATTTGGGGTGAAAAGCTGGGATTTCGGGCCGGAATTTGGGCTGAAAAGCCGGGATTTGGGGCCGGATTTTGGGCTGAAAAGCTGGGATTTGGGGCCGGATTTTGGGCTGAAAAGTCGGGATTTCGGGCCGGATTTTGGGCTGAAAAGTCGGGAATTGGAGCCGGAATTCGGGCTGGAATTCGGGCCGGAATTTGGGGTGAAAAGTCGGGAATTGGGGCTGGAATTTGGGCGGGATTTGGGCTGAAAAGTCGGGAATTGGGGCGGGAATTTGGGCTGAAATGTCGGGAATTGGGGCCGGAATTAGGGGCCGGAATTTGGGCTGAAAAGTCGGGGATTTGGGACGGAATTTGGGCTGGAATTCGGGCCGGATTTTGGGCTGAAAAGCCGGGATTTGGGGCCGGATTTTGGGCTGAAAAGCCGGGATTTGGGCCGGAATTTGGGCTGAAAAGCCGGGATTTGGGGCCGAATTTGGGGCCGGAATTTGGGCCGGATTTTGGGGTGAAATTGCGGATTTTGGCTGCAGGTGCTGGAGGCGTTCGAGCAGGCGGAGCGGGAGCCGAAGCCGCCGCCGCTGCTGCTCTTCTCGGACGTTTACGTGGAGATGCCCCCGAGGCTGCGGCGGCAGCGCCAGGAGCTGCAGCGGCACTGGAGACGTACGGGGAGCACTACCCGCTGCAGCACTTCCAGAAATAGCCACAAAAAACGCCGCGTTCTGGGGCGAAAAACGGCGGTTTTGGGCAAAAGTCCTGAAATTCTGCAAACCTGCCTTAAATCCGCCCCGAGTCTGCCCCCAGAACTCGCCTGGAGACCCACGGGGAGCGCTGCCCGCTGCAGCACCTCGGACATAGCGAAAATTCGGGGATTTTGGGGGAAAAAAACGGGGATTTTGGGCAAAAATACTGAAATTCTGCAAATTTACCCCGAATGTGCCTTAAATCTGTTCCAAATCTGCTCCAAACTCACCTGGGGACCCACGGGGAGCACTGCCCGCTGCAGCACTTCCAGAAATAACCCAAATCCCGGAATTTGGGAGAAAAACACGGGGGTTTTGGGAAAAAAAACGGCAGTTTTGGAAAAATCCTGAAATTCCGCAGATTTACCTCAAAATGTGCCCCAAATCCGCCCCAAAACTCACCTGGGAACAGAAATATTTTGGGAATGGATGCCAGGAATTTTGGGAATGGATCCTGGGATCTGAGACCTCCGGGAATGTCAGAAACACCCAAAAATCCCCAAATCCACGGAAAATAAAAGATTTATTTCAGGAGTTCCCAAAAATCCCCAAATCCACGGAAAATAAAAGATTTATTTCAGGAGTTCCCAAAAATCCCCAAATCCACGGAAAATAAAAGATTTATTTCAGGAGTTCCCAAAAAACCCCAAATCCACGGAAAATAAAAGATTTATTTCAGGAGTTCCCAAAAACCCCAAATCCACGGAAATGAAGGATTTATTTCAGGAGTTCCCAAAAACCCAAATCCACGGAAAATGAAGGATTTATTTCAGGAGTTCCCAAAAAACCCCAAATCCACGGAAAATGAAGGATTTGTTTGGCCACGCCCCCTCGCTTCAGCCACGCCCATTCCCCCCTGGCCACGCCCCCCCAGTTCCCCTCATTAGCGTTAATTAACGAGGCCGTCTCACGTTTGCATTTTTTGGATTTTTAATTGAAATTTTCTCTTTTTGGGATTTTTTTCCCTTCCGGGAATGGCGGGGAGGGGCGGGGATCCCAAAAATTCGGGAATTCCTTAAAAATTCGGGATTCCTTAAAATCCGGGGATCACCAAAAATTCGGGGATTCCCCCAAAAAATCCTGGGATCCTCCGTGCCTAGGGAATTTTCGGTTTTTCGGGAATTTTGTCCATTTTCCTGTAATTTTGTCCATTTTTCGGTAATTTTGTCCATTTTCCTGGAATTTTGCCCATTTTCCTGGAATTTTGTCCATTTTTCGGGAATTTTGTCCATTTTTTGGGAATTTCCACGCGGAATTGTTCGTGATCCAGAATTAATTAACGATCCATCTCCGGGATTAATTAATTAACGATCCGTGATCCAGAACTGATTAATTATCGGTGTCCCGGGACTGATTACCGGTCAATGATCCAGAATTAATTAACGATCCGCGAACGGGAATTAATGAACGATCCGAGCCCCGGCAATTAATTAAAGATCCGTGATGCAGAACTGATGAACGGTCCGTGTCCAGAATTAATTAACGATCGCGATCCGTAATTAATTAACGATGATCCGGTAATTGTCCGTGCTCCGCTCCGGGCAACGAAATTCTCGGTAATTCACCCCAAATCCCGGGAATTAATTAACGATCGGCGGCCGACAATTCATTAATAATCCGAGCTCCGGGAATTAATTAACGATCGCGACCCACAATTAATTAACGATCGCGACCCACAATTAATTAACGATCCACGTCATTGTCTGTGCGCCGCCGTTCGGGGCTCTCCAATTCTCGGGATTTCACCCCAAAAATCCCCGGAATTAATGAACGATCCGAGCCGGGCGTTAATTAACGATCCCGATCCATAATTAATTACCGCTCCGGGCTCCCCAGTTCCCGGGATTTCACCCCAAAATCCCCGGAATTAATGAACGCTCCCGACCCATAATTAATTAACGATCGCGATCCATAGTTAATTAACGCTCCCGATCCATCATTAATTAATTACCGCTCCGGGCTCCCAATTCCGGCATTTCCCCCCAGGATCGGCCGCCCCCCCCCTACAGCACCTGGAATTTCCACCCGCTCTGCTCCAGGCACTCCCCCAGACCCAAATTCACCTTCCAGGCCGCCCCCGGCCCCTCCTTGAGCTCGAGGCCGTCGCCCCCCGCCCCAAACGCGAGCCCCGGGGCCGCCCCCGCCCCGAATCCCAGCCCGGGGGTCGCGCCCGGGCCCCCGAAGGCGGGGGGGGGTCCCAGGGGGCTGAGGCCGCCCCCGATTTGGGGAGGGGGCGGCAGCGGGGGACAGGTAGGGGTCGAGCCCCGCCCCCCCGAAGAAAGGGGGGGAACCCCCCTGGGCGAAGCCCCCCGGGTGGGGAAGGGGCGGAACGGGGGGGGGGGGCGGGGAGCCCACCCCGCACGATGGGGAGGGGTCGCAGAGCGGGGCGGGGGGCGGGGAGAGGGCGGGGCTCCAGAGGGGGGCGGGGGGCGGCGGGGGCGGGGTCTGGGCGGGGAACGGGGCGGGGGCGGGGTCCTGGGGGGGGGAGGGTTTCTTCTTGGGGGGGGGGCGCGGTTTGGGGGGGCCCGAGCCCCCTCCCTGCGTTTGCTGCTGCTGCTGCTGCTGCTGGCGGCACTTGGCGCGGCGGTCTTGAACCACACCTGGGGGGGGGAATGGGGAAACTGAGGCACGGGGGGAAACTGAGGCACGGGGGACACGGGGAAACTGAGGCACGGGGGGACAGGGGGGAAACTGAGGCACGATGGGAACACGGGGGGGAAACTGAGGCACGGGGGGACACGGGGGACATGGGGGGACACGGGGAAACTGAGGCACTTGGCGCGGCGGTTCTTGAACCACACCTGGGGGGGGGGAAACACGGGGGGAAACTGAGGCACGGAAACACATGGGGGGAAACTGAGGCACGGGGGAAACTGAGGCACGGGGGGACACGGGGGGAAACTGAGGCACGGAAACACATGGGGGGAAACTGAGGCACGGAAACACATGGGGGGAAACTGAGGCACAGGGGAAACTGAGGCACGGGGGACACGGGGGGACATGGGGAAAACTGAGTCACACCTGTGTCACTGTTCCCTGTGTCACACCTGTGTCATTGTCCCTGTGTCACTGTTCCCTGTGTCACACCTGTCCCAGGTGTGTCCCAGGTGTGTCCCAGGTGTGTCCCAGGTGTGTCACACCTGTCTCACCTGCACCCGTGACTCAGGTAGGTTGATTTTCAGCGCCACCCTCCTCGCGCATGAAGATGTCGGGGGTAGCGGCTCTCACCTGTCCCTGTGTCTGTCCCCATAGGTGTGTCACACACCTGTCCCGTGTCCCAGGTGTGTCCCAGGTGTGTCCCAGGTGTGTCTCACCTGCATGCGGCTCTCGGGCAGGTTGATTTTGAGCGCCACCTCCTCGCGCATGAAGATGTCGGGGTAGCAGGCCCCATGTCACACCTGTGTCTGTGTCTGTCCCCATAGGTGTGTCACACACCTGTCCCATGCCCCATACCTGTCCCAGGTGTGTCCCAGGTGTGTCTCACCTGCACCCGTGACTCAGGTAGGTTGATTTTGAGCGCCACCTCCCTCGCGCATGAAGATGTCGGGGGTAGCGGGCCCCATGTCACACCTGTCCCATGTCACACCTGTCCCATGTCATACATGCCCCATACCTGTCCCAGGTGTGTCCCAGGTGTGTCCCAGGTGTGTCTCACCTGCACCCGTGACTCAGGCAGGTTGATTTTGAGCGCCACCTCCTCGCGCATGAAGATGTCGGGGTAGCAGGCCCCATGTCACACCTGTGTCTGTGTCTGTCCCCATAGGTGTGTCACACACCTGTCCCATGCCCCATACCTGTCCAGGTGTGTCCCAGGTGTGTCCCAGGTGTGTCCCAGGTGTGCCTCACCTGCACCCGTGACTCAGGCAGGTTGATTTTCAGCGCCACCTCCTCGCGCATGAAGATGTCGGGGTAGCGCGTCTTGGCGAACAGCGCCTCCAGCACGTCCAGCTGCGCCCGCGTGAACGTGGTGCGCTCGCGGCGCTGCTTCCGGGGGGCGCCTGGGGGGCAACGGGACCACCGGCGTTGGGGAGGGGTCCCCGAGATGGGGAGGGGTCCCTGGAAATGGGGAGGGACCCCTGGGATTGGGGAATGGGGAATTGGGACCCCCGGTGCTGTTTCCGGGGGATGCCTGCGGGGCAGTGGGACCACCGGGGTTGGGGAGGGGTCCCTGAAATGGGGAGGGACCCTGGAAATGGGGAGGGGTCCCTGAAATGGGGAGGGGTCCCTGAAATGGGGAGGGACCCTCAGGAATGGGGAGGGGTCCATGGGAATGGGGAATGGGAGGAGAGACCCCCGGCGCTGCTTCTGGGAGGTGCCTGGGGGGGGCAGCGGGACCACCGGGGTTGGGGAGGGGTCCCTGAAATGGGGGGGGGTCCCTGGATTGGTAGGGACCCTTGGAAATGGGGAGGGGTCCCTGGGAATGGGGAATGGGGGAATTGGGACCCCCGGCGCTGCTTCCGGGGGGTGCCTGGGGGCAGCGGGACCACCGGGGTTGGGGAGGGGGACCCGGAATGGGGAGGGGTCCCTGAAATGGGGAGGGACCCCCGGGGATGGGGAATGGGAGGAGAGACCCCCGAGAGTGGGGAGAGACCCCCCTAGGAATGAGGGGAACACCCAGGATTGGGGAGAGGCCCCTGGGAGAGACCCCCGAGGGTGGGGAGAGACCCCTGGGAATGGGGAATGGGCACCGAGACCCCCGGAATGGGGAGGGGTCCCTGGAATGGGGAGGGGTCCCTGGAATGGGAGGGGACCCCCGGGATTTGGGGATCCCACGGGATTTTGGGGGGTAGGGGGGGTCCCTCATCCCCACCCCCCCCCCCCGTGATCCCCCCGATTTTGGGGTCATTTACCCCCCCACGCCCCCCAAGGAGCTCCCCAAATTTCGGGGCACCCCACGGGGGGGGGGTCCCGCAGTCCCACCCCCCAATTTTGGGGATTTTTGGGGGTTTTTTTGGGGGATTTTGGGGTTCCCACCCTCCCAATTTTGGGTATTTTTTTTTTTTGGGGGGGGGGGGGGGTCCCTCATGTCCCACCCCCCAATTTGGGGTACCCGGGTACCCCACGGGGGGGGCAGCAGCTCCAGGCCCAGCCCGGGGACGCCCCCAAAGTGCGGCTGCTTCAGGTACGACATCATGGCGGGGACACCTGGGCACACCTGGGGACAACGGGGGGACGCCGATGGCACCCGGGGGTGGCGCCGGGCTGGCACCAACCCCCTCGACCCCCACAGCGTCCCCAAGCCCCCCCACAATGTCCCCAATGTCCCCAAGTTCATCCCAGTGTCCCCAATGTCCCTCCGGTGTCCCCAAGCCCCTCGATGTCCCCCCCAATGTCCCCCTGGCGGCCCTGTCCCCAAGCTGTGGTGGCCCTGTCCCCCTGTCCCCCACCCAAGGATGTCCCCAAGGCCATGGTGCTCCTGTCCCCAGCCCCCTGATGTCCCCCCCAGTGTCCCCCTGGTGGCCCTGTCCCTGTGTCCCCATCCCCCTGGTGGCCCTGTCCCCCTGTCCATGGTGGCCTGTCCCTCTGTCCCCTGTCCCCCATGTCCCCCCCCCCAGCAATGTCCCCAAGCCCCTGTGTGCCCCCCAATGTCCCCAAGGCATGATGGCCCTGTCCCACCCAGCAATGTCCCCAAGGCCCTGTCCCCCATGTCCCCAACTCCGTGATGTCGCCACTGTGTCCCCCCCAGTGTCCCTCTGGTGGCCCTGTGTCCCCCCAATGTCCCCAAGGCCCTGGTGGCCCTGTCCCTCTGTCCCCCCGGTGTCCCCAGGGCCGTACCTGCGCAGGTGGCCCGGTGACAGCGCTGCGGGTGGCCCGGTGGCAGCGATGGTGGCAGCGATGGTGGCAGCGATGGTGGCACGGTGACAATGGTGACAACGGTGACACGGCGGTGGCAGGGGAGGCACCCCCGGGCGGGGGGAGCCTTAAGTAGCCCCCCGGTGATGTCACCCCTAATCCCGAGGGGACAGAGGTGACATTGGTGGCCCGGCGGCTAAGCCGGGTGGCACACGGGGGGGGGACAGAGAGGGGGACAAAAAGGGACAAAAAAGGGACAAAAAAGGGACAAAAAAGGGGACACTGGGGGGACATTGAGGGGACACAGAGGTGACATTGGTGGCCCGGTGGCTGATCCGGGGTGGCACACGGGGGGGGGACAGAGAGGGGGACAAAAAGGGACAGAAAGGGACAAAAAAGGGACAAAAAAGGGACAAAAAAGGGGGAACATGGGGGACAGAGGGGACAAAAAGGGACAAAAAGGGGGGGACATTGGGGGACACTGTGGGGACATTGAGGGGGACATTGGGGGACACTGTGGGGACATTGGGGGGGACACAAAGGGGACAGAGAGGGGACATTGGGGGGGTGACACTGGGAAGGGGTGGGGACAGGAAACTGGGGGGACTGGGAGGGGACATGGGGACCGGGATTTGGGGACACCGGGATTTGGGGACACCGGGGACATCGGGACCGGGATTTGGGGACACCAGCACTGCGATATGGGGACACCGGGGGACACTGGAACTGGGATTTGGGGACACTGGGGACACCAGGATTTGGGGACTTTGGGGATCTGGGGACACCAAGATTTGGGGACCCTGGGATTTGAGGACTTTGAGATTTGGGGACATTGGGGACACTGGGACTGGGGACACCAGGACCGGGATTTGGGGACACTGGGGACACCAAGATTTGGGATTGGGGACACCAAGATTTGGGGACTTTGGGATTTTGGGACATCAGGGCTGGGGACACCGGGATTTGGGGACATTGGGGACACCGGGATCTGGGATTTGGGGACATTGGGACATTGGGGACATTGGGGACACCGGGGCCGGGATTTGGGGACACTGGGGACACCCAAGATCTGGGATTTGGGGACATCGGGGACATTGGGACACCGGGATCTGGGATTTGGGACACTGGGGACACCAAGATCTGGGATTTGGGGACATCGGGATTTTGGGGACACCAAGATTTAGGGACTTTGGGATTTTGGGGACATCAAGGCTGGGGACACCGGGATTTGGGGACATTGGGGACACCCAAGATGTGGGATTTGGGGACATCGGGATTTTGGGACATCGGGATTTTGGGGACTTTGGGATTTTGGGGACATCAGGGCTGGGGACACCGGGATTTGGGGACACTGGGGACACCGGGATTTGGGGACATTGGGGACATTGGGGACATTGGGGACATTGGGGACACCGGGTCCGGGATTTGGGGACACCTGGGGACACCTGGGGACAGCGCGGGGGGGGCGGGGCCGAGCGGGCGGGAGGGGCCGGGGGCGGGCAGCGACCCCTCCCCAAAAAACCCTTCGGGAAACGCCCCGAATGCTCCGTTCTTAACGTCAAAAATGGGATTTTTATGTTAAAATAATCTCTATGATTTAACAGAAAAAAAAAAAAAATGGGATTTTTAAAACCATAATCTTTTTTTGAAAATATCAAACATTGAAAAATTTCAATCAAAATCCACTCTGGTTTGTAATATTAAAAAATGTGATATTTATATGGAAATTCCCTTATTTTTAATATTAAAAGTTAGATTTTTATAATTAAAAATTCCCCTATTTTTAGTATAAAAAATTGGATTTTTTTAAATAAAAATTCCCTCTATTTTTTAGTATTAAAAATTAGATTTTTTAATCCAAATTCCTTCTATTTTTAATATTAAAAAGTGATATTTATATCAAAATTCCACTATCTTTAATTTTAAAAACACCTTGGATTTTTAAACTCAAATCCTCTCTATTTTTTAATATTAAAAAATTCGATTTTTTAACTCAAATCTTCTCTATTCTTTATGTAAAAAAATCTGGTTTTTTACTCAAAATTCCCCTATTTTAATAGAAAAAAAAATCAGATTTTAAAATCCAATCCCCTTCTATTTTTAACATTAAAATATTGAATTTTTTACTTAACCCCCGCCCAGGTTTTTTTAATTAAATTTTCCCCAATTTCGGCCCCTTTGAGGAATTTCCCTCCCCTCCCCCGCCCCTCCCCCCCCCTCCCTCCCCCCCCCCTAATCCCGATTATCGGGACCAAATTATCCCGGGCTGTCAGCGCCCATCAACGGCCCGGGATCATCCCTAATTAACCCCCCGCTGTTAATTAACCCCCCCGGGCCTTAATTAACCCCGGAGCTGCAGAAAACCCCCCAAAAAATTGGGTGGAATTGGAGGAAATTTGGGATTTTGGGGGGGGATTTCCTTATTTTGGGAAGGTGGGGAAGCCACGCCCACCTTAATTAACCTGTCCATTTTTTTAATTAACCCCTCTGGTTCTTAATTAACCCTGGAGTTGGAGAAAAACCCCCAAAACATCCAAACACCCAAAAAAAATCTCTCAAAAAAATTAAAAAAAACCCCAAAATCCCCAAAATCTTTGGGAGTTTCCCCCAGATTTGTGGTGGCGCCTCGGGGACACTCGGGGACACGCCAAGGACATGAGGGGACAACCTGGGAATTTATTGGGGACGCTGAGGGGACACTGGGGACATTGGGGACATTTGGGGACATTGGGGGATTGGGGACATTTGGGGACATTGGGGACACTGGGGACACTGGGGACAGTGGGGGGATTGGGACATGGGGGACACTGGGGGGATTGGGGGCATTGGGGACATTGGGACATTTGGGGACATTTGGGGACAGTGGGGACACTGGGGACACTGGGGACAGTGGGGGGATTGGGGACACTGGGGGCATGGGGACATTTGGGGACATTGGGGACATTGAGGTGACACTGGTGGCACTGAGGTGACACCAGAGCTTGGTGAAGGGCACGTTGGTCGGCACTGAGGTGACATTGAGGTGGCACTGAGGCGACACCAGAGCTGGGGTAAGGGGACGTTGAGGTGACACTGGGGACGTTGAGGTGACACTGGTGGCACTGAGGTGACATTGGGGACGTTGAGGTGACACTGGTGGCACTGAGGTGACATCAGAGCTTGGCGAACGGGACGTCCTCGGGTCCCTTCTTGTCCAGGGCCGCCTGCACCGACTTGGGGATGTCCTCGGTCTGCAGCATGGCCATGTTCCACGTGGCCTGGGGACAGGGACAGGGACATTTGGGGACACTGGGGACACTGGGGACAGGGACACTGGGGATGTCCTCGGTCTGGCAGCATGGCCATGTTCCACGTGGCCTGGGGACAGGGACATCACTGGGGACATTGGGGACACTGGGGACAGTGACAGGGACACAGGGACATCATTGGGGACACTGGGGACAGGGACATTGGGGATGTCCTCGGTCTGCAGCATGGCCATGTTCCACGTGGCCTGGGGACAGGGACATCATTGGGGACATTGGGGACATTGGGGACAGTGACAGGGACATTTGGGGACACTGGGGACAGTGACATTGGGGATGTCCTCAGTCCTGCAGCATGGCCATGTTCCACGTGGCCTGGGGACAGGGACATCACTGGGGACATTGGGGACACTGGGGACAGTGACAGGGACATGGGGGCACTGGGGACACTGGGGACACTGGGGACATTGGGGACACTGGGGACAGTGACAGGGACATCACTGGGGACACTGGGGACAGTGACAGGGACACAGGGACATGGGGACATTGGGGACACTGGGGACATTGGAGACACTGGGGACAGTGACAGGGACATCACTGGGACACTGGGGACAGTGACAGGGACACAGGGACATGGGGACATTGGGGACATTGGGGACATTGGGGGGATTGGGGACACTGGGACATTGAGACAGTGACAGGGACATGGGGACCCTGGGGACAGTGACAGGGACATTTGGGGACACTGGGGACAGTGACATTGGGGACATTGGGGACACTGGGACATTGAGACAGTGACAGGGACACTGGGGACAGACATGGGGACAGACAGGGTTTCTGGGACATGTGACACTGATTTTTGGGGTGTTTTCACTGATTTTTGGGGTCTCGCTCACCACGTGCTGCAGCCCCTCACTGACAGCGCGGTCCCTGGCGTACACCAGGGTGATTTTGGGGCAATAACGGGGATTTTTGGGGCAATAACAGGCATTTTTGGGGTGACACTCACACGTGCTGCAGCCCCTCGCTGACAGTGTGGTCCCTGGCGTACACCAGGGTGATTTTGGGTCAATAACAGGGTAATTTTGGGGTGTTTTCACTGATTTTTGGGGCGACACTCACCACGTGCTGCAGCCCCTCACTGACAGCGCGGTCCCTGGCGTACACCAGGGTGATTTTGGGCAATAACGGGGATTTTTGGGGCAATAACAGGGATTTTTGGGGCAATAACAGGGATTTTGGGGCAATAACAGGGATTTTGGGGCAATAACGGGGATTTTTGGGGCAATAACAGGGATTTTTGGGGCAATAACAGGGATTTTGGGGCAATAATGGGGATTTTTGGGGCAATAACAGGGTAATTTTGGGGCAATAACAGGGATTTTTGGGGCAATAACAGGATTTTGGGGCAATAACAGGTTAATATTGGGTCAATAACAGGGATTTTTGGGGTGACACTCACCACGTGCTGCAGCCCCCTCGCTGACAGCGTGGTCCCAGGCGTACACCAGGGTGATTTTGGGCAATAACAGGGTAATTTTGGGGTGTTTTCACTGATTTTTGGGGTGACACTCACCACGTGCTGCAGCCCCCTCGCTGACAGCGTGGTCCCTGGCGTACACCAGGGTAATTTTGGGGCAATAACAGGGATTTTTTGGGTCAATAACAGGCATTTTTGGGTCTCGCTCACCACGTGCTGCAGCCCCTCGCTGACAGGCCGGTCCCTGGTGTACACCAGGGTGATTTTGGGGAGGTTTCACTGATTTTTTGGGTCAATAACAGGCATTTTTGGGGTGACACTCACCACGTGCTGCAGCCCCTCGCTGACAGCGTGGTCCCTGGCGTACACCAGGGTGATTTTGGGGCAATAACAGGGATTTTGGGGCAATAACAGGCATTTTTGGGGTGACACTCACCACGTGCTGCAGCCCCTCGCTA